>NW_015654490.1:282322-293914 GCF_001515625.1 Sinocyclocheilus rhinocerous
GTGTGTGTGTATGTGTGTGTGAGTGAGAGTGTGAGTGTGTGTGTGTGTTTGTATGTGTGTGGACAGTGGCTGATTGGCACACAAAAAATGCTCAGTCATTGGCTCATTTAATTCTTTGGTTTTGTATGTGTGAGTGACTGTTTTATTCGACAAAATAAAAAATAAAAAACCCGCTGTGTTATAGGCTCATAAAAACAAAACAAAATGATTTTGCCCAAATTTGGACACTTGAGGGTTAAAAAGTTTCAAAGTCTTGTCAAACCTCTCTATCTAATTAATAAATAAAAGATGACTGTGTGTGAAGTGAGTGTAAGGTGTCTGTCGTGTCTTCAGCTGTGTGTGGACAGACTGATGGACCAGACGAGTCCCACGCTGAACACCATTAAGATGCAGGTTTACTTCGACATGAACTACACATCTCGACGTAAGTGTAAAAACAAACAGCAATCCAGACACACATTTAGGTGAACCGACTGCGTTGAGTGTGTGTGACTGACTGTCTGTGTGTCAGGTGAGTTTCTGGAGGTTCAGCAGAAGGTCCTGCGTTCCCGTTTGCCGTCGCTGAGCAGAGAGATCACAGACTCTCGAGCCAAAACCAGAGAGGACCTCAAAAACCTGTACGGCAAAATAGTCAGCTATGTCATCCAGCGCTGCAACCTCGGCTCGGCCACAGACATCAACACCATGAGAGAAACCACAGGTACTGCCGTCTGATGCACTCACATTCATATAGTAGCTCTGGAGACTCCTGTATATACATATACAGTACTGTTCAAACGTTTGAGGTAAATAAATAAATTATTTTTATACCGCATGGGTGGTTTAAAAGTGACATTTATAATGTCACAAAAGATTTATATTTCAAATAAATGATGTTTATATTCAACTGTGAAATAAAATGTATCACGATTTCCACAAAAAAATATGAATCAGCACAACTGTTTTCAACATTGATAATAATAATAAATGTTTCTTGAGCAGCAAATCAGCATATTAGAATGATTTCTGAAGATCATGTGACACTGAAGACTGGAGTAATGATGCTGAAAATACAGCTTTGATCACAGCAGTAAGAAGAGTCAGAAGTCATACTTTCTCATGCATAATAACGCAGTTTTTATTAATTCATAATAGTGCGTGGTGATTGGATTGAGCTCTTTTGGAGCTTTTTCTCATCAATAAATGTGGAGAAACCGATGACATAGACGCATACTGGGAGCCAATCACCACAACGCATATATGTCATATTTCACGATGTTGCTTCAGCTTTGCTTTTCCACTTGCTAATAAAATATATGAGTCCTATTACTATTTTGATCAATGTACGGATCTATACATTCCTGTTAACACCTAAAAAATGTGTTTTAGGGTTTCATGACCCTTGAACATATATTCACATAGAAAACAGCTATTTTAAGTCATAATAATATTTCACAATATTACTGTTTTTACTGTATATTCTTTGATCAAAGAAATGCAGCCTTGGTGAGCAGAAGAGACTTCTTTCGAAAACATATAAAAATCTGCTAACACTTTACTTAAAGCCTTTATGCACTATAAAATGAGCAATTATAATGCATTTAAAAACCCTTTATAATGCATTATACATAAAGGCTATAAGTGTTACCCTAAATCTTTATGATGAAACTTTTGACCAGTATACGTATATATACAGTACATACTGTATATCTAAATCTTTATCTATACTTAAACCTTTTATATGTCTAATCAGATTAAATGCATAATACTTGCTCAGCTCACTCATAAATACATTATCCATTGCCAAGTGAGTAGTGAATACTGTAGTTTGTCTCAGTAACTCTTAGTCACGGCTGACTGCTGAAAGAGCATTTCTGCTGGTGTTGATCTTGTGTGATGATGCTGTGTTCATGACACCAGGTGTCAGTACAGGATGACTGCATGTTGTTTGTTGCAGCGGCTCTGCAGAGCGTCTTTCCTCAGGCTCAGCTGGCCACCTTCATGTCTCTGCTGAAACAAGACAAAGAGCAGCAGCTGAGCGAGCTCGCTCTGATCGTCAGCGGCATACGCCTCTTCAACAAGGACAGCAGGAAAGGAGGAGAGGGCATCCAGAACCGTACGTGAGTCTCCCTGAGTTCACTCATCCTGACCTCATACTGTTAGCGCTCACTTCTCCATGCGTCTCCTGCAGTGCCAGCCGTTCTGAACGAGACGCTGCCGGCCGCGGCCGCAGATATAGAGAGTGAACTGGCGGGATGTGAGCGCTTGGCCTGGCAGTACACGGCCCTGCTGGAGAAGATCTGTGAGCGCACCGAGTGCCCCGTCCACCCCGACCTGCTCAAACAGGCTCTGTACAACACACGACAGCACGAGGCCTTCCTCAGACTCATACTGGTGGGTTTCACTGTTACAGAGAGTCTCATCAAGTCAGACAGACAGGGCATTAGCTCTTAACCACACTCCTAGAGACCTGCCTCACTCTGCTGTCTGTCTGAAAGGGGCCATAAGATGCAATTTCAAGTTTCTCTTCGGAGTGTTACAAGCTGTTTGTGCATATATAAGATCTGTAAAGTTGCGAAGACTAAAGTCTCAAACCCAAAGAGAGATTCTTTATAAAAGTTAAAACTCGTCCACGCCCTCCTAAAACGGCTCGTTTAAACACGCCCCCACATGTCTATGTCACTGTGTGGGAAGATTTGCATAACGCCGCCCAAATGTTCACACAAAGAAAGAAGGCGTAACTTTTGTGTGTTTCCAAATATGGTAAGGGGCGTAACGTTTCCGTCACACGCTTGAGGTATTCGGCCAATCACAACGCACTGGACAGCTGGCCAATCAGAGAACAGAGCGCTTTTCAGAACGATTAGCTTTGTAAAAATCGACGCATTTCAGAAAGGCGGGGCATAGAGGAGAAACAATAACAAAGCCACTAGAAGGCAAACCTGCAACCATTAGCCAAAAAAGCGTAACGGAAAGGAGACCAGAGGCCGTTTTATTTGAATGGATGTCCGTGGAGGAGATGCTGAATAAACAGCTTTTTAGAGGAAACAGCTTATCATTTAATTTATCGACAGCCAAATCAGCTAATCTTCAACATATTTTACACTATGCAATACTTTTGGATTGAACTATTTTTAGAGTTTATACCGAAAAATACCGTTATATACCGTTTTATGAGAGAAGTCACTGACTTTTTGCGACGGCACTTCCCATTCATTCCTATGGTATGACTGAGAATCGCACAACTCTTACTGAAATTAAATGATGTCAGGGCTGTAATGGTTATTAATTAAGGCACACGTGATCCGAGTTAGCCGTTACGCTTTCTCCAATAGTAAGTAATACAGACCCTCTCATCTCCATCTCCCTATAGTAAGACAGTCTCTGACAATATTTGTACGGTATGTGGAAAATAATGTTTTTTGAACCTTAAACCGCGTAAACACATTGCATTACACAACATAATGTTATTTTTAGCAACGTCATATGACCCCTTTACGAACGTAAGGCAAGTGAGTGATTTGAAACAAATCAGTCTCCATGAGCCGCAACTCTTTAAGATCACACAAATAGTGCACAAGAGACTCGACTCACAGTTGTTCTCCATCCACCTTTATCCTACACCCCATGACGTTTTGAGCAAATTATGGGAGTAACTTCTGTTTACACTGTAAACAATCAGCAAAACGTTCGCTCTATGAACGTAATAAGCATTTTCAAAAACTGGGTGCAATGACGTGACATTATTTTACTCACCCTCCAACCATCAGACATACAGAGGAACATTTAAGTGTAAGAGCATTAACAAATTACTTTCAGCATACCATGAATAACCCCTAAGCTCGATGCTATCCGCAGCAATATTACTAATGTGATAAATATCATTATAATAATATATCTATATTATGTAACAATTGCATTTTACTACATCCCCGTGAAAGCAAATCTGGAAACAGACAAGAGAAAAACGAAAGATTCTAAATGAAATATAGTGTGTTTTGTAAATTAAATCAGGACAGCAGACCACAACTCCGCAGTAGCCTATATGTTGTCTTTTTTCATAAAGTTTCAGCGCAGTAGGCTTGTTAGGAAAAAGGTGGATAGAGTTTGGCGTTTTAGCATGTTGCTAAGCTAATACTGTAGGATGCAATGCTCTAAAAAGCATCAAAATGTGCGTTATGCAGAAATATAGTGTAAAATAGTCATTTGTGATTGAACTGAATTTACACATAAGTATATTCATATTCAACATTTCTCTCAACTTGGCTGATTGTTACAGAAATATTTTGGTTGCACTTTATTTTACAGTTCGTGCACTTACCTGTACTAACAGTATACTTACCTAAGGAAGTAGTGCATGATATGAGGTAACTGCATGGGTTAGTCTCTAGTTATTACCTTATTGTAATTAATATAATAAGTACATAGTATGTGCATGCGGGAAAATAAAGTGCTACCAAGATTTCTGTTTTTTATTAGAATCAGAATGTATAGCCTTTGCTTCAGTACTGCGATGCCTTAGAATGCTGTAATATCTGCTGATGCTGTAATATGACGTTGAGGATGAATACATGACAGTATGGTGATGTGATTTGGTGTTCGTGTTTCATCAGGCGGACATCATCCAGAGCGCGAAGGAAGTGACACGGTTACAGTCTGATCTAAAGACTCGAATGATGCTCCTGAAGGACACAGTGCACACCAAGACCACAGTGCCGACATCGCATGTGTTTGTGAGTGATTTCTGCAATGCTGTTGTCCATCTGTTTGTGCTGAATGTTTATTGATAGTTCACAATTTTAATGAATTTATATTGTGAATTTTACAATATTATTTCAAAGCATCTTTACAAAGAACAAGATAAAGACATTAAATTCAAAGAGAAGACTCATTCATATGAGGGAGAAATAGTGTAGCAATGGGTTTGAATGTTCATTATATGATTGATCTGTAAACTATGGAAACCTGTTCCCGACACGGAAGTTAATTGTGACTTTTTATACTCTATTCTGAATTTACAACTCAGAATTCTGACTCTTTTTTTAGTAGAAGTGTGAGATATAAACTCTTACAGTTCTGAGTTTATCTCTCACAATTCTTTCTTTTTTTTTCTCTCAGAATAGCAAGATATAAACTCAGAATTGGAATGTAACTGCATTGCTGTAAATAAATCGCACAACGTAGAAAAATTCCAACAGTCTACTAAATCCATAAATCCAACATGAATACACTGGAGATCGAAGGCTTACACACAACACAACCTTAAACAATACCGGACAAAGAACTGCAATACAAGAGGAACTTAAACACACAGTGATAATGACCTCAATCACAGACAGGTGTGAGGAAAATAATGAATTGTCATAGCAACTAAAGATCAAACAGGAACAGAGAACAGAAGAAACAACGGTTAGCAAACTAAAAGTCCTTGAAAATGAAACCAAAACAGAACATTACTGTTACTTGTGAGATAAAAAGTCACATTTACCTTTGTATTTTCTTTATTCCATGGCGGAAACAAGCTTCCATAGTGAACAGATGGCTTTAAATCATATTTAGTGTCCTGTAAGCTTTTTCAATTATTTTACATGGAGCAAATAATTGAATTCTAAAAATATTGTAACTGAAAGTAGGCGATACTTAAGATACAGTGACAAGAAAAATAATGAATTTGTTTTTGTGAAATGTGCTTGTGCTTGTGTAGTTTGTTGCATTTAATGAAAGGCATTCAGAACTTTCTATACACTATATATTAATATAATATTCCACTGCTGTGTGGTCAGGTGTATATATATATTGGTTCTTTTGCAACCGCTTTGAACACAGTTTGTGCAAATTAGAGTCAGAACTGTCCGTTTGAATAAGTAGTAATCCTGGTCCGTCACAGAAAGTGTCTGTTTTTTACAGTACAGCAGTGCCACTCTTGTGATCGCATGTAGATTTATAAGCGTCGCTCTTCTTGTCAGCCTCATTTCACAGCACTGGCTTCGTTCTGGGCGGGACTGGAAGGCGAGATGCTGCTACTGAGCATGCTCACTAACGTGGCGTCCGGTCTGAGAGCGTTCCTATCAGCGCAGTCTCTGCTGAGCCCAGATCAGCTGGAGCTGCTGCTGCATGGACTGCAGGTGCAAACGGATGCGGACAGATGCTCTGTGACAGCAGGTGCGACACGCAGCCAGACGAAAACACCTGTTGAACTTTAGGACCAGATTCACTAGCAGCTCACACCAGAGCAAACCGCCTACTGGTATTAAAAAAGATAAGTAAAACATTAGTGAAAAGATGAAAAGGCATCTGTTCTTATTGCATATGCATTTGTATTTAAATAAAGACTATTTTAATGAATCACGAAACATAATTTACTAAGTTTTGGTGGTCACTGTACTGACCCAACACCCAAAAAACCGGGTCTTAACCCATTTTATGCTTTACATGCCTGCGATAGTTGCTCATTTGTGCTGCTTTGGGTAACTGCATTAGTTATTATGGAAATGAGCTGCACCTGTGTTCTTTGATTTGCTCATTGCCAGATCATCTGCTGAAATTTCCACTCCCATCAGCACTTTTATGGGATTTCGGTTTCACTCGGTTTAGTAAATCAGGCCCTCAGTGTGCTGAGCTTAAGTGTTACAACTGAAGACTTGAGAAGTGTCAGATGAAATGAGTCTTAATATCTGAATATTTGATTTTGACTGGTCATTCGCAGGCAGCTGTTTCTGAATAATGGCCACTGAAATTGTGTGTAACGGTCACGAGTCACTGCTACTTTGTTTCAGAAGAGCGTGTTGTTGAGTCGGAGATGAGCTCGTGTGAATGGTGTTTTCCTGAGAGCTCAGCTCACGTTGAGGACGTGCCTCTGCAGTATAAGGGCTTCTGTGGCTTCACCCTCGTGAAGAACAACGGACTTTTACTGCCAGGTACAAACAGTGAAACTGTGTGCATTGCATTTGATATTTGTTTTCTTTGAGAAGACATATTAGTGTCTCTTCTCAGGCAATCCAAAGATCGGCGTCCTAAAGCACAAGGAGAAACACTACGCTTTCAGCTCCAGGAGCGCTGCATACGAGTTCGCCTCTAAAGCAGATGAGTTTATAGCTGCTGCGGTGGAGACGGCGAAGAGACAGCCGGAGCTCATCCAGCTGCTGCAGCTGCATCAGGAGTTCGCCAGCGTGACGCCCTACTCTGAGGTAGCATCGGCCGTACGGCAATGAAACGCAGTCAGGACAGAAACTACTTCTCAAAAGGGAGGAGAAAACACTTCCCATGTTTGGTTGTTGATGTCAGAGGCTGTGTGTTCAATCAAACGTAAGCCCCATTCAGACAGGACTAGTTTTCTAGACTACATTTCTGTCATGACAACTCTCGGACTGATTGGCATGGTTAATTAGGGGTGTAACGGTACACAAACATGACGGTTCGGTACGTCCCTCGGTTTTGACTTCATGGTTCGGTATGGTTTCGGTACAGCAGGAGGAAAAAAACTAAACATAAATTGCTTCTTTTTTTAATTAAACAATGGTTTACTGAACAAATTGCTCTTTCTTTAAATAAATTTAATTATAATTAATTTTCTTAGGAATAAAAATCTACCTCAGCTTCTGATCTAAACAATAGGGAGCCCTTTTACATTACTATAAGGTTACAATTAACAACAGAGCCCAAACTTAAATTCAATTACTGTTTATTTTTAACTATAACAATTAACACTCAAAATGAAAAAAAAATTTATGCAAACATGTTTTTAAATTAACTTCTAAATGTTCTACATTTATATTTGTTGTTAAAATATAATAATTTCACAGTGGCTGTCATAACTTGTTTCATAAAAGATTTATTTAAACATACATTAAATAATTAAGACATCACTAACAGGTAAAGTAAAATATAATGAAGCATATACCCTAGTGTAATATTTCGCAAAATGCTCTTCATTAGACTTAATTTCTTGCAAATAATAATATCGAGCTGTTGAAACACTGATTGAGCGATTACGTGAGGGGTGAGATGTTCATTCATTTATAATTCATGTTAAAACTAGTAGTAAAGATGAAGGGATGTTGTCAGAACTGAGGAGTTTATACAGCGATCTGTCACGCCTGGGGAAGGTGGAGGGTTTCTGAAGTGCACTGCTACAGCAAGCATTAGCCAAGTATTTGAATGTTGAGCAGCAAGCTCATTGGCTACTGATACAGGAGAGAACCAATCAGCTGTGACATGTGATGATGATGTCATTATGTCATACTGAATTAGATCTATCGGACTGCGCCATCTAGAGTTTCATGCCAGAACTTTGTATATGGGTTTCATTTCTAATCACTCGAATCACTTTCTAATCACTCGACGGGACTAACATCTCTGTGTTTACTACAGAAGTGGGTGTGTTTTCTAGATACGGCGCATATGTCTAATAAATAAACTTCACGTGAGTTTAAGTGGCGGCTTACTATAAATCCATGCAAGTGAGCAGACAAAATGTAGACAAGCATCTTACCTGACGCCGATGTTAAAATGGCCAGTTTTAGCAGTTTCCTAATTTTATCTCTCCTTATTAATTTTATTAGTTTATTTTTTTGCCGAATACCATCCATAGTTAAAGGTTTAGCATGCGTAAGATTGGTGCGCAAACAGTAGCTCAGGTAGGCCAAAAAATACATGAGCGTTGGGATAATACTATATCAGCAATCACAGATATTTGCACAGAAGATTAGATTTCCCATCGAGTTTGGCGAAAAACAGTACGTAATTTGCTCTGGAATTTTTACTGTACATCTGTGAAACACAAATTTCTCTGATGACCCCCTTGAAAACTGGTCCCGTCCGAATAGGGCTTTACACAACCTAGACGACATTAAACACAGGTTCACATGCAGTCAGAATACATTTACATTTAATCGTTTAGCAGACGAGAATACACAGGGTTTGTGCCACCACTACAGGGGTTCTCACACTTGAAATATTCAGTGCTGGGTCATTCTAAACCCTGGCTAAAGGGAATCCTCTGGATTAACAATTAATCCTGGTATTCATAAACTGATTTTTCACACTCTACGTACTAGAGCTGCACGATTAATCGCTGAAAGATCACGATCGCGGTTGCGGTCTAATTTCTAAATGACAACGATACACCTGTGTCCATTAAACCTTTGAAAAAGTCTTACTGGAACATTCAAATCTACGTTAGCACTGCTGCTGGCACAGAGAGAGCAGTTAGCATGTTTAGGTAAAAAACAAACAGTCTTTTCAACTACACATTAGGCCTATTATTTCTGTCTTACAGTCATTCATATTATCACAGAAATACTGGGATGAAAGTTTATAGTTCCGATATAAACACTGATGTCTATGGTTGCGATCAAAATAGAGCAAATCAAATCACCTTTTGAAAGTAACTGGTGCTTTAAATAACATTTGTGTCGATATGTGGCAACAAGTGACTGTTAAAAAATCAATTTGTCATTGAATCATTCTGTCACAGCCCAGACCAGCAGTCACCAGCTCAGTCACTTAACCACATTAAGGACTCCATTTCCCAGCATGCCGCCTGCACCTGATCCCCTATCAACACACCTGCCACCATTCACCTCATTACCTACCATATAAAGCACTCACCTTCCGCTCCTTTATTGTCTGGTCTCGTCGTTGGTATATCCTACATATTGTGGGATACACTTCCCTACTCCTCACCAGCGCTACTCACCTGAATCACGGTGACCCGATCCACCTTCCAGAGAAACCTCTGTCTGTCCGCTCTCTGAGCCCTCGAACCTGGATAAGGAATATTAAACCAAGTTATCATGAGATAAGTCCAACAAACTATTCTAAAAGACTTTCTTTTCACCTGAGTTTGTGCCTGATGTCTACAAAGCCTCCTTTAGTTTAAGCTACCTGTGGATAAAGGAATACTTTTTACTCTTCCAGTTTCTCCATTAAGTTATGATGTTATGTTGACTTCTGAACTTACCTGATTTCCTGTTCTGATCCCGGCTTCAATAAACCTGCTGTACTCCCTTTCCTGTGTTCTCTGTTATCTGTTTTGTGACAGAAGACCAGCCCGCACAAAATTTGCCTTACAACATGGGCATTATCCTCACCCCTCAAGACCCAGTGGACCAGCTTCTCACACTCTTTCAAGATGGCCGCCCGATTGAGGACTACGTAGAGGAGTTCTTCGAGCTCTCACATCAAGCTCCCTGGAACGATGACACACTAAAGACCATTTTCTGGTGCGGCTTGGATGATCACCTTTATCTACTAGTTCCAGCGGGTGCAACCACATGTTCTTTGCAACAATATGTTGATTATATTCTATGGTTGTGTGGATCAACGTATACTGTAGAGGAAGCACTTCCCATGTCCGCTCCAGTGAGTAGCGTTCCTGAGCCTGTTCCATTGAGTGAAATTCCCGAATCTGTAGACAAATCCTCAACATCCTTAACCATCTGATCCATCTCACCTGTTCCAGGGTTCACGCCAGTCATCAAATCTGTCTCAGCCTTTAAGTTCAGTTGTAAGTCCATTCCTGTTCCAGAACCTGTTCGCACCCATGAGTCAGCGCCAAAGCTTGGGACCAACTCGGAGACTATTAAAACCTCAGCACTTCTTTTCACCTCTGCCCAAAGGAGGAGGCATACGAAGAAAAGATGGCCCTCTGCAAGTCCTGCCTCCAACTACCACCCGGTGTCTATTCTGATCCCTGAACCAACCCCTGAATCCGCTCCAGTCCCAGAGTTCCACAATGTGTTCGCTCCTAACTCAGAGTTCTGTAGTGAGTCCCTTCTAAGTTTTCCTTTGGTCCTAAAATCCGTACAAGAATTCCATCCAGACCAATCACCCTTAATGCCTGCCAGTCCCAGATCAGCTATACATAACATGGCCGCCTATCTCCATTCCTCACCCATCATGGCCGCCGATCGTCAGTCATCACCCATTATGGCCGCCGTCATGGAATCATTACCTGTCATGGCCACCAGTTCCAAGTCAGAATTACAGATGGCCATCCTTCTAGAGTCTGATCGGAGGTCTCATCCAGTCCCTGTAGTTTCTCCAAAGCCCTGTCCAGTTCCTAGACTCAGTCCAGTGTTCTCCAGTGTCCTGAACCTCCTCCAGTCCCAGTGGTCCAGAGCTCCAGACTGCGACCAAATGGGTTCGACCAATTTTTCTGCCGGTGCAACTAATTTTTGTGAGCAGTCGCACTGGTGCGACCACCGCATTGTCCAACTCATAAGCGCTGCCATTTCTGTTGCATTTGAGAAACATCAAACGGCAAACGAAACGAAAGCTAAACTAAACGGTTGTCCAAGCTCAGAACAGCTTTACTCAGGAGCCAATGTTGATTTCGCGACACTGTTACTGCACAGATGCAACAGTGCTGCGAGATCCAGTGAGAAGCGTTTGAATTCGCCGCACAATAAGGTTGCTGCGAGATCTAGTGAGAATCATTCAAATTCTGCACAGAATTGTTAGAAACAGTGGTGACATACGTCTGGAAACCAGAAGCGGTAACGCTAACTGTAACCATGGTGTTGTGGTAGAAATAGTCGAATGCATTACAACATTCATTTCAGGGTTTGTACAACCTTTTGAGAGAGAAATTCAAGCACTTTTCAATGGCTT
>NW_015654490.1:294213-301542 GCF_001515625.1 Sinocyclocheilus rhinocerous
TTAATGGGATGACCAAAATATACTTTGTGGTAAACAAACACTTATGTAAAATTTAAAAATACATAAAATCATTCATTTCTACTTTTTCTCTATATTTTGAAATTATAAAATCACTCTTATAAAATATAAAATGATCAAGAATAGGACTGAATGATCAATTGCATTTGCGATATGAAAAAACGCGATTTTTCAATCGCAAAGGCTGCGATTACACCGGTCACATGACATGCAAGAGTAAAGAGGTATGTTTTTTTTAATTATTTTTTTTATTAAATACAAAATCTGAATACAACAAACTGGCATTAATTAGTATACAAAAAAAAATTCTGGTATGGAAGGCTCAACACAATAGAATCATAATAAGCTCCAGACAAATCATATAATAAAACATTCCAAGAAACATAAAATATAAAATAAAAATAAATGTGCCGCGCTGCATCTAGTGTAGACAGCGTCACTGATTATAATGGTTCTACTGTATTTTGCCGCCCGCGTCCGGTGTAGACACTGTGTTTAATGTCGTTGGTGAGGAGGAAAGCCTGTGTGTGTCCTATGCCTTAGCGGACAGCATGAAACCCTCAACAACTAAATAAATAACAGAGAGAGAATAATAATAATAACAATAATAACAGTTATTCTCTCTATGCTATTTTTCAATGTTTCAAGTGATGCAGGTGTTTTTTCCCTGTAGGCTGGTAAAGCAACATATTTGTTTTTTGCGACATCCAGCTTTACGATAAATATTTACACCTGTTGCACCAACTGAAACTACGATCAGGCGCAACTACGCCCGGCGTAGACAATGCTCGATGTAGTACAGTATTGTTTCTGTCTGCAATAGCCCTACTGTGTTGTAACATGGTGTGGTAAATTGGCAACTCTGGTAACGCTGCCCTCTCATTCATTGATCTGCTAACCGCTTTGTTATGCTCGCATGTTGTGATAATAATGGCTTTCTAGGACTAAACATTATTTGGATAATTGGTAAAAAAAAACCAAGTTAAATATCTTAACCCTACTGTTAGACCTACCTGAGAAACTAAAAAGCAATTTATTTAATTCGAAGTCCTGTCGTTATTTTTTATTTGTGCTGTCATTATTAATTTCTTTATTTCTTATTTTATTACTGACTGCTTGCTTGTCATTTTTTATTCAATTCAAAGTTTTAAATCAAGCTATCTTGTGCTACTGCACCAAAATTACCCCACTGTAAAATTTAAAAAACACTGAGTGAGCAAAAATTTGTGAGAATAGTTAGTTATAATGGTAATTAAAAAATGTTTACATATGTATAAAAGCCTACATTAAAATCTGTCATATAAATTGGTCTCTTCAATAGAAATTAGCCTACTGATTGCCACCATTGATGGACAAAAATTTTTAATAATATTAAAAATATCTGTATGACATTATATTCTGCAGTTCTTCCCTGTTGTACCGAATATCTATACTTTTCAAATTATCATATCGAAGTTAGAAATTCAAATATTGTGACAAAATTAATTTTGTAGGGTGCCACAAGTTTGTTAAAATTTCCAAAGGGTGCCGCGACTAAAAAAAGGTTGAGAAACACTGAGTTATAGAACCCAGTCCATTCCTAGAGTATGGTCCAGGACCTACACCATCAGTCGTCCAACCCCTGTCATCCCAGTTTACCTTCCGGTCCAACGGATTTACGAGAAACACTCCCCCAGACCTTCCTGTACACGTGGAGCACAGACAAGATGTGGCTCCGGACCCTGACCTACGATCAGTGATATCTCTAGCCACTAATTCTGGGTCTGTGCCCAAGCATATCCCCGAGTTCCTCCCTGAACCTACGCTATCCATCGAGCATTATCTAGAATTGGCTCCAGCCTCTGACAAGAGTCCAGTGCGAGCTCCAGGCCCAGACCAGTTCCCAGTAAAGACTCAAGCCCCTAACCAGATTCCAGAGCATTCTCCAGCCCTCGACCAGAGTTCAGTGTTGGCCTCAGCCCCGGAGCAAGGTCTAATGTCGGCTTCAGCCCCTGGCCAGAGTCAAGTGCTGGCTTCAGCCCAAGACAAGTGTCCAAAGCAGGCTCCAGCCTTCAATCAGAATCCAGTACAGGCCCCAGCCTTTAATCAGAGTCCAGTGCGAGGTCTAGTTCAGGTACAAGCCCCCGACCAGAGTCCAGAGCACATTTTAGCCTACAATCAGAGTTCGGTGTTAGCTTCTGCCCTAGACCAAAGTCTAATGCTGTCTTCAGCCCCAGACCAGAGTCCAGTAAAGGCTACTGCCTATGACCTGAGTCCTAGACACACAGCAGTGAATAGTCAGTGTGAAGGACTAACTATAGTTCCCCTCTCTAAGAAGTCCAAGTCTGTTATCACGGTCAGGAGTGCCGTTCCTTCTTTAAGTGCCGTTCCTTAAATCCCCTCGTTTCGGCCAGGAGTGCCGTATCTTCCAGTTCCACTTCCACTTCCATCTCAGTTGGATTAAATGTCCTTGTCACGGCTAGGAGTGCTGTTCCCATCGCTATAAGAATCAGCTACCCTATCATGGCCAGGAGTGCAGATTCTCTCGCTGAGAAACTCAGCTTCCTCAATACGGCCAGAAGTGCTGTCCCCTGTACTGTGGAACCCTGATCCCTCGTCACGGTCAAAAAGGCCATTCCCTATGCTGTGAGATCCAGCTCCCTCGTCACGGTCAAGAGGGCCGTTCCCTCTTCAGTCGGAGTAAATGTCCTTGTTACGGCCAGGAGAGCTGTTCCCTCTTCAGCCGAATTACTCTCCCTTGTCACGTCTAGGAGAGCTGTTCCCTTCACGGCTGGATTAAATTACCCCGTCACGGCCTCATTAATAAATGTATAAATTATTAGTTATTATAAATGTTCCGAAATATTATACAATTTAATATTAATTAATATACAATATACAATTTTTTACATTAATGTCACTAATAAAGCATTAATTAGGGACTACATTTATTTTTTGAAATATACAAAAATAGCGTTTACTTTTTGAAATATTAGAAAAAAAATGCATGTACTTTCTGAAATATTATTAAAAATAGCCTTTTTTTTTTTTTTACATTTCTTACATTAATGTAACTTATAAACCACCAAATTAGTGACTACATTTACTTTCTGAAATTTTATATAAAAAAATAGCATTTACTTTTTGAAATTTTATTTAAAAAATAGCATTTCTTTTTACATTTCTTATGTTAATGTCAATAATAAAGCACCAATTAGCCTAGTGACTATATTTACTTTCTGAAATATTATACAAAAATAGCATTTACTTTCTGAAATATTCTTAAACAAATAGCATTTTGTTACATTTCCTACATTAATGTCACTAATAAAGCACCAATTAGTGACTACATTTATTTTTTTTAAATATTATGCAAAAATAGCATTTACTTTCTAAAATATTATTTAAAAATTTCATTTTTTTTTACATTTCTTATGTTAATGTCACTAATAAAGCACCACTTAGTGACTACATTTACTCTCTGAAATATTATTTTAAAAAATAGCATTTTTTGTTTGTTTTTTTTACATTAATGTTACTAATAAAGCACTAATTAGTGTCTGACTACATTTACTTTCTGAAATATAATTTAAAAAATAGTATTTTTTTATATTCCTTGCGTTAATAATTTGTGAAGCACTAATTAAGTGACTATGTTTACATGCACTTCTGAATTTCTAATTTGAGAATTTCTTATGATCTTCCTAATTTCTACAGACAGCAGCGTTTTCTTGTGGTTCTTTGTGTTTTGAGCGGCCGATCGCTGACGGAGCTGCAGGTGTTCGCGGGTTAAGAATACGAGCATGTGAACACAAACGCTGCTTTGCTGTCTGCCGATGCTCTGAGGTGCTTGTGAACACAGTCGTCATTTAACCTGCAGCTCCAGAGTCTCGCTGCATTTCCTGAGACTCCTCGAGACGCGGATTGCTGTTCCCGCCGCAGATAGAGTCCGCTGTCTCGTCACAGTCAGAAACACCATTCCCCTCATTTTTTTTTCTGGGTCTGTGCTCAAACATATCCCTGAGTTCCTCCCTGAACCTACGCTATCCACCGAGCATTGTCTAGAATTGGCACCAGCCTCTGACCAAAGTCCAGTGTGAGCTCCAGGCCCTGACCAGTTCCCAGTAAAGACTCCAGCCCCTAACCAGAGCCCAGAGCATTCTCCAGCCCTCGACCAGAGTTTAGTGTCTCAGCCCCGGAGCATGTCGGCTTCTCAATTCCCCTCATTGAAAGATTCGTCACCCCTTCGTCACGACCAGGAAAACCATTCTCTGTTCCACTTTGAGAGGGCAGAACTGTCCGTCTTGACTGCACTTATTGCACTCCTCCCCTCATTGCAGCCGCCTACTCTCGCCTACATTTCAGGCGAGGCGCATCTCAAACAAACCTGATGTTATGTTGACTTCTGAACTTACCTGATTTACAGTTCTGATCCCGGCTTCAATAAACCTGCTGTACTCACTTACCTGTGTTCTCTGTTATCTGTTTTGTGACACATTCATTCAAGAGATTTGTTCAAAAACTGACTCATCTAGTAAGGAAACAAGTGAAGTATTTTTGAGTCATTGAATCATTCATTCAAACCACTTTTTCATAATTTTATTATTAAAAATTGGAGTATTAAATATATTTTAAATGTATATTAAAATATTTAATAATTTTGATAATTCATTTAAATTAATTAAACAGTTTTAAATCGACTGCAGCAATTCATATTGTCACACATAATTTTGTTTAGTTTAGAATCGTGGGAGAATTGTGATCTCTATTTGAGACAAAAATCATGATTTTTCCAGTATCGTGCAGCTCTACTACGTACTTAAACCCTGAGCTAACAGACTTTTTTGCATATTGGCGGTGTTGAGGTCATTGATTGACATAACAGCTTTACCTGGAGTAAAAAGCAGGGATTAGAACGACAAATAAGCACAGTGTGAAAAGCCTGTATGTGTTATTCTTCTACAGACATATATAATAGTACAAGAAATGCATCTCAGTATTTGATGTAAAGGTGCAATCTAGAAGCACAATCAGCTGATGCAGAAACTCACACAGTACTGCTCATGTCTCAGATGCAGTCAGGAGAGAAGCTGCTGGTGAAATCCATCTCTAAAAGTGACGCCAGCATGCAGACAGAGACACACCCTCTGGAGACCAACATTGTGAAGTCCTATGAGTGGAACGAGTGGGAGCTCCGAAGAAAAGCCATTAAACTGGTGAGAAGCGTTCACACACATGATCTCAGTCTAGACATGCATTAGAGAATCTGTTATTTCTTCGGAGAGAACACGGGGACATGACGGTCCTGTTTACTCGAGCAAATGTACCGGTATGATGCGAATTAACCGTGATTTTGGGTGAAATGCGACTTTACCGAAGCGCTGTGTCTGACACACGGGTGAGTAACGTTAAGTTATTTCTGTACTCAATAACAACCGCCTGCAGAACCTGTATTACGTTGTCGTTATTTGTTTTTGAAAGATGTTGGAAAAATTATACCTCACCTTAGAGAGAGTAAAACGGTAATATTCATTCACTTTTAAAACTTTTATTTCGACTGAACATCGACGTTTTATAAAATACCTCGGTAGTACGAACGATCATTTCTAAACACAAATTGTGGTGTGGAGTTTGCAGTGTTTATATAACAAAATCTGAATCATAGCATCTATACAGTCGTCCTCCAAATTGTTATTGATCTTGCTAATGACAGCAGTCATGAAAGATATGATTTGACACAGAAATCACATGCAAGCACTAATCTAGTACAGTAGTTTGGTTCAGTGTTTACCTAAACATTGCTCAGTTTTATTGGAAACTACAGATTCACTCTTTGTTCATGAATTACAGGTCACTGTATTGTAATTCAAATGGTCAAATTCATCCGTATCACTCATAATTTATATACTTTATTTATTAAATAATTCATATTTGTTGTTCGTAAATGTTTCAGATGTGTCTGTTTGCTCAGAATCAGAAAGGGCTTTATTGACACAAGTAAATTTGTCTTGGTGTCAGGAGCTTCCAGTGCAAAGAAGAACAGATGCAGACACACAAAATGATATATAACACTAATAATGAGAATACACAATAAATAATAATGACTATGTAAGTCAGGTTATTACAGTATAGCGAGTATAGTTATTACTCGTCACCTTCTGCTCTGAACTCAAAATGTGTCATTTATGTGATTTGAGCAGATGATAATATTGATAAATTGGCGTAGACCAGAATAATCCCAAGTGTGTCTTTATTAAAGGGATTGATCGCCCAAAAATGGTCATTCTGTCATCATTTACTGTACTCTCTCTCTCGTGTGGATCCACACCTGTCCTGTATGACTGACTTTCTTCCACTTGACGACACAAAAGAAGATGTTTTAGGAAAATGTCTGTTTTTTTTATACAGTGAAAGTCAGTAGTCAAGCAAAATTATGATTTAAATATTGGTCAGTATTGTTCTATTAAGAAACGTCGGTCTGTTCTGCTGAAATCAAGAGTACGCGATTCTCAAAAAGCATTCATGAAAGTAAGATCGGATGTCAGAGATGAAACGTTTCAAGTAATTAAGGAATTAGTCACCGAAGTGGTTTGGTTACCAGCATTCTTCAAAGTATTTTCTGTTGTTTTCCACAGAAGAAAGTCGTACAGGTTTGGAATGACACGAGTGTGTGTAAATGATGACAGAACCATGATTGTGGGGTAAACTATGCACAGTAAAAAACGCAGTGTCAGTTTAACACTTAAAGTGTCTAAACACTAAAGATCATATATGGTCCCAATCTGTCTAGTGTTAAAAGTACACCGTTCATAGTGTTGAATTTTTAGTGTTAATATAGCACCTTACAGTGTAGAAAAATTACACTCCGAGTGTAAAGTGTTACACTTGCTATTGTTGTTCAAATTTTACACTATGGGGTATTTAACACCCTATGGCGAATGGAAGTTTTTAAACGCACTCTAATTTCAGTTTTGCATTAACGTTAGATAACGTCAATCAAATGACTGGTAAATGTTCCGCGTTATGCCAGCTCTGTCTGCAGAAAGACTGCTCGTTTGCAGCGGGCGAGACAGACACTTCAACACGGTGTCATGCGTCACAAAAACGAAATTGTTAGCGCCTAATGTTTAACAGTCCCACTATTACCGTTTCAAAGCATGGAAACTGCGAAATGCCACACTCAATGCTTTCAAAAACAAATATAAATTTACCATTTGATGAATTATCTCATTTGAGTAGAAAACCGCCCAAATGTGGCTGCTTCAGACTTCAGTGCCAGACTCGTAGTAAAACCAGGCCTCGGCGGGAATGGAGGCGAGAGGATCTGTCAGC
>NW_015654490.1:305216-329595 GCF_001515625.1 Sinocyclocheilus rhinocerous
AACACGCGCAGTTAGTAATTTCTAAATGTGTTCACCACCAATCATATTTTGAGTAAAATTATCAACAAAAAATGTTTTTCCCGTGTACTTTTATAAAGAAAAAAGCAATCCAACTTATGTCTCGGTCGCTTGAAGAAAAAATGGCGTCGTCGCTTCCCGAGGCAGCAGTCATTGAAGGGCGGAGTCCAGACAATTCGGCGGGTTTTTTATTCTGCACTTTTAGTGTAAAAGTGAAATTACACCATATAACAACACTGAACACGAGTGCTGTTTAACACTGTAGATTGTTAATTCAACTCTTTGGGAATTAATAGCTTTTAACACTGCAAATATTACACTGCTGATTTTACTGTGTGCCTTTAAACCACATGTGTCAAAGTCCGGTCCTGGAGGGCCACTGTCCTCGCAGATTTAAGCTCCAACACAGTTTCTGGTAGTTTCTAATGAGTCTGAAGACCTTGTTTAGCTGGTTCAGGTGTGTTTTCTTTAGGGATGGAGCTAAACTCTGCAAGTCACTGGAGACACATGACACAGTATGCTTATATACAAAGATGTGATTATTTGAATAGCCTATCTGAATAAACTTTTGTTTCGATTCAGTGGTATAGAGTGTGCCTCAAACTCCCAAGTCAAATGATTTCAGCAAGCGAAGTGTTGTTACTTCATACTGTTTCGAAACTTTTTCGTTTCTGTTCGTCCTTGCAAACACAAAAACTCACGACCCGGTGTCTATTAAATGGTTTTAACTGATCTCTGGTCAGTTTTATAATGTAGATTCAGTTTGAATCATTTTTAACATAATAAAAAGGACACGTTGATAGTTTGTTGTTTTTAATTGGTCTAGATAGCCATGTTCTGCCTAAAAACTCATAAAATATGCACTACCACCAATTAATAAAAGAACACACATTACACAGACACTTCATATTTGATGGTATTTGATGATTTGTAAATAGAATTTTAAACATTACACTTACAAGAAAACAGTTGCAGTTGTTTTGTAACGTTTTGGCTTAGTCTATAATCCATAATAACTCTTCCTCCAGTGAAAAAGTGCATCTCCTGTTGTCTCTCACAGAGCTGTTTAGAGCTGTTTAAACGCTGCTTGATCTGTGCAGATTTCTCTCCTGATTCAGACCGGAACACTTTTTCACTGGAGGAAGCCTTATTATGGATTATGGACTCAATGTATTTTAGTTAAAAACGTCTTAATGATGGATTGTTTATTATGGATTATGGACTCATAATTTAGTTAAAAACATCTTATTTGTTTCAGCTTTTGTCTTCTCCAGATGTTAACTGATGGACTGGAGTGCTGTGGATTACTTGTGGATTATTGTGATGTTTTTATCAGCTGTTTGGACTCTCATTCTGACGGCACCCATTCACTGCAGAGCATCCATTGCTGAGACACTGATGCAGTGCTACATTTCTCCAAACCTGATGAAGAAACAATCTCAACTTGGATGGCCTGACGGTGAGCACATTTTCAGGCAATTCTCATTTATTCCTTTAAGTAAAGTGCTGACTGAGGTGAATTTTTGTGCCAAAAAAATTAGCCCATTAAAAAGGTCAATATGTAGTGATTAATTATGATCAGTAAGTATTTGGATCAAGTTTGTGGTCTGGGGGATTCCTGACAGAATCAGCTGTAGACTTTGTAAAAAAGTAGATGATACTTAATGTACCAGTTAATGAGACTAAGCTTGGTTCTTGCAATTCGTTGAGGCTCTTTGATCTTCTTAGCTGAAGTTTTGTTGATGAGAGAGAACTGGTTTGGTGCAGAAAGTCTTGATGAATGGAAAGACAAGGCCGCAGCCTGGCAAATCTCTCTCAGACAGTACATGATCCGAGTTTCATCTCCATAGGGAAATCTCAGTTGTCCAGACAATGATTCATCTTTTCTGAACTGTTCAAATATTGGTGTCCACCGTTACAGCTGAGAATTTTAGTCCACACTCTTTGTATCTCAAAAAGGTAATTGCGTTTCAGCGTCAAGCAAACTTAACTACCAACTGTTTACCTTTTCATGAGAGTTTCGGCTATAATCTGTTTGTATGCTTTGTGTAGTCTTGCAGTCCGATAACTCTGAATGTGTAAAAAATAAAATAAAGTTATTCTCAGATCAAGATCTTGATTCTGGCCTTTTTTTTTTTTAAATCAAAATGGGATGGTATGAACTAATTTAAGAGAAAATATACATTTAAATTTTAAAACTGTTCTTTACAACTAACATGATTGCCTTCTTTATTATATTTGGCCCAAGTATGTAGACACTTGACACAATAAAACATGTATAAATGCATTTAAGTTAGCACTCAGAATCTGCATCTGAAGTAGCATTGGATTTACAGACTGGGATCAAAAGGACTACGAGCTGGGACTCTATCTGGAAGTCTATTTGCTTTGAAATAAAATTAGTATTTTAAATATAAATTATGAATATGGAAATATGAAATGGGAAAAAAGATTTTTTAAATGATTTTAAATAGGAAACTGAAACCACCAGAGGGTGGCAGCAAGTCGCTGTTTTTAAGAGATTTTAATTATTATTATTTTATCCATTTATTGCATTAAACTCACAGAGCATTGCAGGCTAACACATAAAAATAAATCCTTACATACTGAGTGACAATTATTAATAATACTTACTACAACAGAGAAACAAAAAGCAAAAGAAAGAAAAAAAGAAAAAGAATAAAATTAATTTATGTATTTCAGAATCTCACATTAGTGAATGACATTTTTTAACATAAGAAGTAAACCGTTTATAACAACGTTTACACTTTAGTTTTCCAAAACGACTCCCATTTTCACCATATCTCACCAAAATAGATTAACTAATTTACATAAAATATAAATGACTGCCTCTCGACTTCATCTGCTGGTGTCGCCGTTGGACAGTCTTTTTTGATTTACACTGATTTACACACGGTTTCAGCTCATTTCATAATATTCATTTTGTTTTATTGTTGGATTTATACTTCTGTGCGCTGTGCGGTAGTCCTATTAATTAATTTTGAGTGGAAGCAGAAACATGCTGTTTTAGTGCATGTCTCTTTAAATGCAAATGAGCTGCTGCTCCCCGCCCCCTTTTCCAGAATAGAGCTGCGCCATTACAGCTCGGACCTGCTAAAAAAAACACGCATAAGTTACAAAAACACAGTCGGTTATGGTTGTGAAGTAAACATCTGGAAAAGGAATCGCATGTAGATCTGTGTATTAAGTGACATCAGCATAATATACTGTACCTATACTGCTGTCTATGCTATTAATATGACCCAAAGAATAAAATAAAAGCAGAGAATCACTTGATTGAATAATGTCTATAGCCTTAGTAAGAAGACATTTCTTACTTGAATGCTGCTTTTAAATGCTCTAGCGTGCAGATAAACATGGCAGATTGTGTGCGGCTCACTCAGGGCGGGGTCTCTGCTAGATTACGGCAGTGTCAATCAACAATCGTGGGTGTGGCTTGTAAATTGTGACGTCACACTTTACGGATTCTGTGATCGGCTTGCTCTGAGACGCTGCTTATGATATATGGAGATAAAAAAAAAAGGAGCAAGTGGATTTTTATCATTATAGGGTGGTTGTGTACACACACTGCCAACACACATTTATGTCCAAACAACATGTGAAAGTGAATTTTGCTTTAACACCGTCAAAGAAGACATTAAGGAAATATAAGATACGGACTATAAATGCCATTTGTGCCATACATTAATTTTTATTGCTAAAAATCATCCAATATCCTTGTTATGTTTTAGAATGAGTATATCAAAATATGCATAAAAACAAAAATGTATAAAATATTTCTCAGATAAATATTTTAGAATAGAGCTGATCTCATTCTTTTACACTGGCCAAATAGTATTTCAGTTGTTTTAAAGAATTCAAATCTAACAAAATTTCTGCAGTTTAGCTGATGAGGTGAACATCTTTTAGCTATTTTTAGTGGAAACAGATAAACCTATATTTATTGCAGTGTAAATACAATTGGACTCGGCGCATCATTGACGAAGTATTTTTAAAAGGAAATATGCAAATCTTACTGTTTTCTTCAAGTTGTATCCTTCATATACATATCGTATTCTTCATAATGTTTTTGAGATTCCTTCACATGCCATTAACATCTCCGTGCAGCTGCGGCTGTACAATAAATTATTATCATTGCTCCTATTCAATCCGGACAATGGACCGTTCGACCACTGAATCCAGCAGTGTCCGCCACAATATCGAAGCAAGTGCGCATCATTGATCATTGTTCTCGCTAAAATATTTTCTCATGACATGAGATCTGCAGTTTAGTCTAAAGATTAATTATTGTGCACCTATAGCACTCCTCGCTGTCATTAAAAGAGGAAAAGTGATCAAGCGCATCCACTACAAATTAGGGCCGGGCAAAAAAAATTGATTTTTCGATTAATCGTTTTTTTAAATGACGTTGACTTTGTAATTTCAGTGCTTATCTCCAACAATAAGAGTGGAATATATAATGTAAATGTGTATATTGACATGAAAACAGTTTAAAATAGTTGTTTTTACATTAATTTCCTCACTCCAGGAAAAAGAGTTTGTACGCATGGGGTTGGGTACCGTTCACATTTTAACCGGTACGGTACCGGTATCGGTACCTGAATTTCGAAAATTATTGTTTTAATTTTTCTGAAAATCAAATGAAGGCATTATTATTATTATTACATTTTGGCAAACAAACTGAGGTATACTGTTGAAATTAATAATGGAAGAAAAATTGTGTGAATATTCCTTTAAAACATTTTTTAATAGGCCTTCGAATTAAGTGGCTGACCTACTTTTGATTTATTCGTCCAAAATGGACAAATTCCGTGGCATTCCGCGCTATAGAGTAAATTACGTTTTTATGAATGGACTCCGCGATCCTGTCCGCGTTTTCACAGAAAACATATGGACCTAGAAATGTAACCACACTTCAGAACATTTCGGCTTGCCCTGTGTGTTGTTTGAACGAGTCTCTCTTTCTCTCTCTGTAGCGTATGCGCCCAGATGCGTTCCCAGGTACAGAAATTTGGCACCGATTGATTTAACGTGAATCGGTACTCGGTAGTACCCACGCAATTCGGTCAGTACCCTTAAAAGTACCGAGTTTGGTACCCAACCCTAACGCATGGGTCAGAGTTTGCGTGCAGCTGCGCAAATTTTCCCGTCAAGTTTGTTTTTGTAAAATAAAAATATATTAACACACTTGTAAGCTTTGAAGTGCTTCTGGGTCATCAGTGAGGAGCTCGATCTGAAATGGTGACCGTACCGTCATACCCGCGAGCGAGAGGTTTCACCCTGACCAGCTCCTGTTTACATTTATTGTCAAGTGTGTTGGGACTGGAAGACAAACATAGATACATAATTTCTCCTGTAATTAATAGTAATTTGCCAGACATTACATTTCTTGGAATAGTGATAGACTCTACTATATGTACAAAAAAAGGTCTGACTAAGGGTGACCAAAATGACCGAAGTCATGATTTGAGTCATTTTCTATCACACTAGCAATATACAGGACTGTATTAAGCAGTTCTTGGGCTTGGTTCAGAACCTTCACCTCTGGCCCCTCCAGAACACCACTGGAGACACAACAACGGCAGACGCTCGCGCTGGTGAGTGCTTATGTGAGGTTCAGAGTCATAAAATCTGACGAGAAATAGTGCAGTCATCGGACAATGATAAAACTTTCTAGTGCACATATATAGTACGTATACTATAAAATGTATGTATCATTTCAGTGACATAATTATCACAAAGCAGTTGCTTATTTGCATGTATAATAATATTAATGCATATTGTAATTGTCTATTTATCTTGATATTTTAATAAAACATGTTGGATTATTTGAACTACTGGTATCAAAGGTTGGTACACATGCATCAGAATATTTTCTCACTTTAGGAACAAATCTGATTGTTTGTGCCCGGTTTTAGGCCATCCGGGCTTTGTTTATCTATGGAGAAGCACAGCCAGTTCCTGACTGGCACCAGCTCTGGATCTGGCCCAGAGTTTTAGAGGGTCTGGTACTGGTCTAGGTCTTAATTTGAACTCTGCGTACAACTTGAAGCTTGTCATTGCAGCGCTGTTGGCTTTGTTTTTTAAATGCACCCAGACGTTTGCAGACATTTCCTCAGATCTCATAGAATTTGAGCAGCCGTTATTGATATCCACACCACCAGTAGTGTAAGACACGTGGACGTGAACAAATTGTACCATGTTTAAATCCACTGCATACAGAAACCCAGACACTGATGTTTTCAATAATGCTCTGAGATCAAGAATAAAGCTTGCTCCATTGAAGAGACCAGTTCCTTTGTATTTCACCTTTGCTGCCCGGTGCTTTCTAAACTGTGTTTAAGTGATTCACCCACGTTAGATGATTCATCCTTGACTGTTAAAACACAATTTGAGAGCGATCAGTAATACTCAAGCTGCTGATACAGAAACATCATAACTGCGATCTCAAACGGCTCTCTGCCCTCCCTGGCTGATGCGATCGCAGCCGCACGCCACGTCACCATCATCAGCAGAACAAATTCGTTTTTAATTTCATCTCAACAGCTTCATATTGCCCTTCTTGAGATTGTTGCCTTGGATACCTCTCCAAAACTCATGAGTCTCTGATCAAAATTCAGCCCCTTTGAAGATCTTTTTGTGTAGCTTTCCTCAAAAAGATCATCCCCCTTCCCTTCCCCCCATTTTCACTGGTTACACCACAGAAAGAGAATTCATTAATGGCCCCCGCAGATAATGAGGTTCAATCATGTGTCATAGTCACACCAAGCTCTGTGTCTCAGAGCGGTAAGACAGGAGTAACTGAAGACAGCTCGGGTGTAGTAGGATGGGCTGTGTTCTACATTACACACCTATCAGGGTGTAAAGCCATGCCGTCACACACAGAGACACAACAAGATGTGACAGGACGGACTACGCTGAAGCAACCCTATGGAGTCAAAAGTACCAGTACTTCAGTAGCATGTCGATACTGGTCTGTGACGAGCGGCAAACGTTTCTATTTATGTGTTTTTTGGAACACTGGGCATTGTAGCCAATCACAGACATGTCTGTGTTCAAGTTAGTCAAAAGGCAGGAGTTTTTGTTCAGCATGAGTTCACTGATTTCCATCCGCAATAACCAGACACAAGATCAGTGTTGGGCAGTAATGCATTACTTAGTAACGCGTTACTGTAATTTGCGAGACCCGACGCAACAGCAGCGCGGCGCGTGCGGGTAGACGCTCGTGTGTGTGCGGGATGCGGGAGAATAAAATGATTCACGGGACTCCCGCAAAATATAAATATCTAAACATAAAATATCTAAAACAATAGTAATTTAATTACATTTTCAGAGTAACTTGCCCAACACTGCACAAGATAAATATGTGAGTGATTATAAAGGGAGTGTGCTTTTCAGACTTGCTGTAAATAATGATCTATATGTATTAGGGATGCACAATATTATCAGACCAATATCGGAAACGGCCGATAATGGCTTTAAATGTAAATATCGGCATCGGCCCGATATGAAAAATGATGGCCATATGTCTTTACGATAAGAGGAATACATTAACTCACATGTGCTCAGGGTGTGCTAGCGATTAGCTCATGTCAACAGTGCGATTAGATCAAGTCAGCAGTGTGGCTCATTCTTGAAGCAAAGTTTTGTCTGAATGATGATTAGATTCAGTTTTGGATCTCTGCTTTTAATCTGTGGAAGCACGTACAGAATGACGCGTTCGGTGTGTGATAGAGTCAGCAGTAATAGCACGTGCAGCGACAGCAGTAACCGCCTCCCCCGGGTCCTAACGCCCGTTCGGTAAGGAGTTTTAATCTGTAGGGGGTGCTGTTGGCCTACTTCTAATTAAATTAAAATAGCCTACACAAATAACATTTAGACTGTTTCTGATTAAATAAAGCAGTAATTGATGTCATAAAATAATGAGTATGTTTTGATTTAAAGGTCAGGAGCTATAGCTTACATGAACAAAAAATCACAAACATGACACTTAAATAATTTAATTTATACTGATTTATTAATTATTGTTTAATATGTTGTATTTTTTAAACAAATTATGAGCTCTAAAATATTCTACTCAATAACTTTTGCTTTAGACCATTTACAAATGTTAGATCTTAAAATAAAATGTTAAGGTTACCACTGCATCTTTCTGGAAAAAAAAAATGCAGCGTTTGATTATAGCTTATTTATAGTTATTTTCAAATAAAGCAATAAGCCCCAAGAAGCAGTGGTTTACAGTGAATTTATAACAGCTAAGGGGCGTTGTTACGCACGACGCGAAGTGGAAACGGTTATTCCATATATGTAGTAAGGTTTCACAAAATAAAACAGCAAATAAAGTGTAATGATATTAATAAAGACAGTATTCTTCCACCAAACAATGTAGTTCCTCAGAAACAGTTGTGGTTGCAATAAAGTGGTTGCAGTTCTCTGAGAGACTGTAAACTTTAGCCGCATTCATCGTAAAACTGGTGTCTCGTCACAGGGTTGCTCCAGCACACACATCTGTAATGATGACGTGTTCCTGAAGATCTTAACTAGCTGGTTCAGGTTTAATTAGGGTTGGAACTGCTGTAACAAGTTCAACTTGAGACTAACAATTGTGAGTATTGAAGTCAACATGAAATCATAACTGACCGCTTTTACGCCGTCCTGTCATATCGTGAATGTTATTGTAAAAATGTCAGTCAAAATTACTTCACCAGGACGTTAATGTTGAGCTGACATAGTTCAGCATCATTGTACAACATATTTGACCGCAGAATGCATCTTTTGACCAATAACAATCAGGTATTTCAGCGAGATGTGTAATAATACATAATTTCCTTGTCAGGCTGGTCTTAGTCCAAACTAACTGGAATAATGCTCGTTTGATCTGCATAATGTCAAGAAGTCAGATAGATCAAAATGCAGGAGGAAATGTCATAGGATGACAAAGCTGAACAGCTGAACACAAATTCTGTATTTTTTTCTTCTATACAACCGTTTACTGGACCTTGAGCAGAGCACTTCAGGAGGGTTGTTTGTATGTTAGCTGTAATGTACATTGCTCTGAATTAACGCACCTGCTAAACAACTGCATTCTTGATAAAGAGTTCAGTTCTGTGTTGATTTGAACAGCTTGTACTGATGAGAGAGAGCTTATATAAGTGTTAGCCTTCAGGTAGTATATTCTACCGTAGACACCTCTGAACACGGACTGTCACTTAATATATTTGTAGCACAAGCTGAGACACACAAACACACACTCCAAAGGTTTATGTCCATTCCCTTCCCACGAATCACCTTGACGTGATAAATGTCTCTCCTCCATGTCACACACCAGAGAAAGCTTTTATTGCTTTCTATTTTCTATTTTTGTTGTCAAGCAAGATGTTGCACAACATAACTGTACAAGTTAATGAAAAATACCTTATTTATTATATTATATATATTCCTTAAAAATAATAATATCATTATTATTATTATCATCATTATGAGAATCATCTTTTAGTGTACAGTAGTTATATATTTCTGTTATAATTTCTTCAAGTTAAACCAGACTTTTATTTTGACAGATTGCCGTGAAGATCTTTCAGTTTCATTGTGTATTTGATGGTAGTCAATGTAAACAGTGAAAAGCTGCTGAAGTGACTCTCAGAGCCGCTCTGGAGATGAAGTTCATGTCTTATATTATAGACGAGTGTCATGTGTGTTTGCATTTGTGAATCAGATTAGACGAAACTGTGCCATTCATTCACACAGAGATGTGCAGAACATGCAGACTTATAGCGACATGCACTGACTGCTGCTATCGAGTTTGTTTCTGCTGTGTGGCAGACTGTTGGATTAATCCATGTCTAGTAAAAATGTCCAGAGCTTATCACAGTTATCGACATAAATGTTATTGTGATCTCAATATGATATTGTTTATCACCCAGCCCTAATCTTGAGCATAATTTGAGACATCTTCTGCAGTTCTCTAGGAGACCATGTAAGATTATGGATGTCTTTTCTCAGGAAAAACATCCAAGAAGCAGGAGACTTCTTCTCCATCTGCTTACCATTTAATTTCATGGCCGTTGTCTCGGAGACAAACTGAATGATTTTTCCTTTCCTCCAGGATCATGTTAAACTGTAAATGCAGCTCTTCATACTGCCGTTGTGCCTTTGTGTCCTTCATGTGGATGTGTGTGGGTACATCACACTCATTGTCTCTCTCAGCACTCCTCTTTCTCACCCTCATCTCTCTTGCATTTCTGTGTGAAGACAGCATTTCTCTTTGACATCTGAACAGATTTACAAATGTGCAACACTGCTGCTTTTGTCAGGAACAGGCCTGCTTGGACCTGCTCACATGAAGCTGCTGTTGCCACCACTTAATAAACGTTCACGCGAGCAGTTTTTTGTGTAGACATAAATTAAAGGAGACAGTAGAGTCGCATGCAGCCATCCAGGCCAAAAATAGCTCAAGTGTTGGGCTAATGTCATAGCACTGCGAAAAAAGACAATTGTAGCACGGTTTTGTGATCAGTAGTAAATCTTCATCCAAAGGCCAAAATAAAGCCCAAATATGCCCCGCAGAAGAAAGGTAATGCACGTTCTTCCAGGAAACAAGATTGAACTGCTTTCATTGATTAAATGTGACTATTAAACACAGGACTACGACAACATATGGTTTATCTGGACATTCAGACGATTCGACTTGGCTATGCGATTCAGTTCGCCAGGCATCCCCTCAGGTTCAGGGCCATTCTTTTCACCTTGGTGTCAGACAAAGATGCCCCTGTTCTGTGCACGGAGATTGCGGTCCTCTTGGCGAAGGACGCAATAGAGCCAGTCCCTCCAGCTGAGATGAAGTCAGGATTTTACAGCCCTTCATTGTACCCAAGAAAAGTGGTGGGTTACGACGATCCTGGATCTACGTATCTTGAATCGGTTCCTGCACAGGCTCCCGTTCAAGATGTTGATGTAGAAACGCATTTGCAGCAATCAACCTGAAGAACGCGTACTTTCATGTTTCGATTTTGTCTTGACACAGACCGTTCCTGCGGTTTGTTTTCGAGGGTTGAGCATGTCAGTACAAGGTCCTCCCCTTCTGCTGTCCTTGTCTCCCTGCATATTCACAAAAGTAGCAGAGGGTGCTCTTGCCCTATTATGGGAGCAGGGCATCCAGATCTTCAACTGTCTTGTCAACTGGCCGTTATTAGCTCACTCGTGAGATGAGTTGTGCGAGCACAGGGATTTGGTGTTCAGGCACCTCAGCCAGTTAGGGCTTCGGGGCCAACCGGGAGAACAGCAAGCTCTCCCCTGTGCAGAGCATCTCTTTTCTCGAGATGGAGTTGGACTCGGTCAATATGATGGCACGACTCATGATCGTTTGTGCCCAGTAGGTGCTGGCCAGCCTGAATTCATTCAGGGGAAAAGCAGTGGTCACACTGAAACAATTTCAGAGGCTCCTGAAGCATATGGCATCCATAGCCTCAGTAACATCGCTCGGATTGATGCATATGAGGCCGCTTCAACACTGGCTGCACAGTGGAGCCTCAAGATGGGTATGGTGCAAGCTGTGGTCGAATCACATCGGATGATTATTACTTCGATTTGTTGCCGGTTATTCAGCGCGTGGTCAGACCTTGCTTTTCTATGGACAGGAGTGCCCTTAGAACAAGTGTTAAGTTGTTGTTACAACAGGTGCCCCCAGTACGGGCTGGGGCACTGTCTGCATCAGGTATGCACCTTTGGGCTCCTGGACAGGACCTCGGCTGCAGTGACATATCAGTTGCCTAAAGTTGCTAGCAGTATTGTTGGCCCTACACCAGTTTCGACCACAGCTTGTAGACAAGCATATGCTCGTCTGGACGGACCGCCCGCCTTCTCCTCCTCTGGAGTCAATCGCAAGTCACTGTGAGCCATTCACATCCTGGGGGAGCACAACCATACAGCTGATATGCATTCACATCAGCTTACGCTCCCGGGAGAATGGAGATTCCATTCCAATCTGGTTTAGCTGATTTGAAGTCGATTCCGGAAAGCCCAGGGTGAACCTGTTTGCTTCCCAGGAGTCCTCCCATTGCCAGCTGTTATACTCCCTGACCAAGGCCCCCCTCGGCATGGATACGCTGGTGCACCACTGGCCCTGGGCCCCAGTAAGCCTCCTTGCACAGTCCCTGTGCAAGATCAGGGAGGTGCCCTATTGGCCCACCCAGAACTGTTTTTTGGACCTAATGCTCCTCGCGACAGCCCCTCCCTGGAGAATCCCCCTGAGGAAGGACCTTCTTTCTCAGGGACGGGGCAGGATTTTGCACCTGTGTCCGGATCTTTGGAACCAACATGTGTGGCTCCTGGATGGGATCCGACAAACTTAAATGATCTATCACAGGCTGTGATAGACACTATCACTCAAGCTAGAGCCCCCTCTATGAGGCAGGCTTATGCTTTGAAGTGGAGTCTGTCCATTGATTGGTGTTCTTCTTGCTGAGAAGACCCCCAGAGATCTAGCACTTAACAGCTCCGCATCACAGCATGAGTGCCACCGTCCTGATGTGAATTACCTCTGTCCCGACCGAGGGCTGAGCACCTGTGCAGACAGACTCTGGCGGAGGGCCGCCGTACTTTCGCTGACCTGTAGTGACATCAAGGGTGTAGCCTGTTCTCTCAAGCAAAGTCTGAAAAACACGACCAAACCAATCAACACAGGTGCTTGTTTCACTGAAGTGAAATGTTAAATAAAAATCCTTTTGTGGAATCTAGAACTTTGGTCCCCTGTTTCTCTCTCTGCCTGTAGGTCTTCATCACTCCACAGAGAAAGGCACTTTTGTTCTGGGTGAAAGCAAGAGAGTGAGTTAGTAAAACCTTCCCAAGTTTCACTACACTGACTCAAAGAGCAGAGCGAGAACACTTACTTGCACATGGGATAGGTCACTCTCTTTAAACTGGACAAGAACTTGCAGTGCACCTTCCTCATTGAACTCTTTCAGTGCTTCAATGGCCCTCTCATCCAGTTCACTGTGCTCCACAAGGCCTGCAGGGAGAAAACCAGGGAAACCTCAGTGTAGCCGAGAGATGTGACGATCTGCAGGATCACACTGCTGTGTGAATGACGCGTGAAGAAGGTGAAGCTCACATGAGCAGGTGCTGGAGAACCGAGACACTTCTGCTGTCCACCAGAGGAGAGACGTCAAAGCAGGAGTGTATCTCACTCGCATGTCTTCTCAGCAAACTGTGAACACAAACACTCCTGTGCAAATCATCCACAGTCTGAGCTGGTGCCCAACACGCTCCAGCAAACAGGGCATGTTCTGAAAGCACGTACGGCATAATGCACATTCAGCTGATCATTACTGCAAAATAAAGCACCTAGATATTACCAGCTAGATATTATCATTATTGATATTATAGACATTATTTGGTAATAGTATATTTATTATTACCTAATAAATAAATACTAATGAAATATTGATTAAATATTGAGACTAAATTATCTTAAAGGGTTAGTTCACACAAAAATAATTAATTAGCTGAAAATGTGCTCACCATCAGATCACCCAAGATGTGGATACAAACAGCTGATAAAAACATCACAATAATCCACAAGTAATCCACAGCACTCCAGTCCATCAGTTAACATCTGGAGAAGACAAAAGCTGAAACACATCCAGCATTAAGATGTTTTTAACTTCAAACCATTGCTTCTGACTAAAATACCAAGTCCATAATCCATAGTAATCTGTGCGTATTTCTCTCAGACCAGATGATTTTCTCATTGGAGGAAGCATTATAATGGATTATTGATTTATGGACTTATTTTAGCTAGAAGATGTGGCAAACGTTATGATGCATTTGTTTATTAAACATGCAGCTTGTGGATTAGTTACATTACTTGTGGATTATTTTTATCAGCTGTTTGGACTCTCATTCTGACAGCACCCATTCACTGCAGAGGATCCATTGGTGAGTGATGCAATTGCATTGTGTGTGTGTGTGTGTGTGTGTGTGTGTGTGTGTGTGTGGCAAGGCTAAAATGGCAAAACGGAAGTCTCAAAATCCAATTCAGAAAAAAAAACGATTCAGAAAAGAAATGAATGAATGCACGTGTGTCGCCTGATCCAAATGCACATCTTAATTGCTGCATGCACAAATGATGACACATTAATGCAAAATATAACATTTGCATTTACAAATATGTCTCTATTTGAATAAAATGCTGCACATTCATGTAATTCTAATCGATGGGTGCACACATTAATGAATAGCACTGGGGCTTATTCATTGGTAGCTGTTTGTGTGTGAGTTGTGAAGTGCTGAAAACCATGGAAAGAAAGTCTCAAAATCCAAATAAATCAAATAGGATTGACTCAGAAAAGACATCACCAAATGCACACATGCCACTTAATCCACATGTGTGTGTGTGTGTGTGTGTGTGTGGATTGTGCAAGGCTAAAATGGCAAAACGGAAGTCTCAAAATCCAATTCAGAAAAAAAAACGATTCAGAAAAGAAATGAATGAATGCACGTGTGTCGCCTGATCCAAATGCACATCTTAATTGCTGCATGCACAAATGATGACACATTAATGCAAAATATAACATTTGCATTTACAAATATGTCTCTATTTGAATAAAATGCTGCACATTCATGTAATTCTAATCGATGGGTGCACACATTAATGAATAGCACTGGGGCTTATTCATTGGTAGCTGTTTGTGTGTGAGTTGTGAAGTGCTGAAAACCATGGAAAGAAAGTCTCAAAATCCAAATAAATCAAATAGGATTGACTCAGAAAAGAAATCACCAAATGCACACATGCCACTTAATCCACAAATGCACATCTTCCTCGTTGTATGCGCAAATTATGATACACTAATGGAAAAGAAAACTCAAGCATGTCTCTATTTGTACCGCTGCACATTCATGTCATTTTGAATTACACAGACACATCTTGAAAGGCATTTGGTTGTGTATAGTGAGATACATTTGCAACTTTTATCAAGTTCTTGGATAATTGTGTATACATTTGTTAGTAATTTTGAGACTAAGTTCATCCCAGAGTTTGGCACTACTATAGTTTCCCGTTTTTTAAACAGCAATCCATCTGTATAACTCTAAATGTCCAGTACTGCTGTATGGATTTTGGTACTTGAGACAAGAATGTGTCCATTACATTAACAACTCCTTCCATTCCCTCCAGATGCTGAGACAAACACCTTTGGAATGCCTCTGGGGCTGATGAGATCCCAAACGGAGGCCGTGAAAGCTGTACCTCCCTAAGGGTGTGTTAAATGTAGAGCTTAGAGCTCTTATCATCCAGCCGAATCTACCAAAATCCCTGATTGGCATCCACCACTGAGAATATCTTGGCTCTTGGCATTCCTCAAGTGTTTTGAGAGGATAGTGTTCCCTTATTGTTGCTCTATTTAGATCTTTAGGGCCTATGCAGATACTAATCTTGTTGGGTTTTATTATTGTCACCATACAGTTTACACATTCTGTGGGCTCAGTCTGTTTTTGATGATTCCTATCTCTTTCAGACATTTCAGTTCTCTTTCAATGTCTTTTTCAGGGCCACTGGAACTTTCCTGGGAGGATGAATCACTGGCTTTGTCCAAATGTGATGGACTCCCGTTACACAACCCAGTCCTGTTAAATAAATCTTTAAATTCACTCAGAATATCTGTTGAGTTATATCCTTTTATTTCATACATCCTTTTTAACTACACCCAATGTGTTGCATGATTCTCTGCCCAGAACTGCACAAGCTTTTTGCTCATCTACAGCTTGACTTTGTATTGGCATTGAAGGCTTTGCTTACCCAAGGGTGACATCTTGTGGCCTGAATATGTCACTAGATTACATCGTGATTTTCTCATGTCGTTTATGTCCATTTTCAATGCTTTCAGATCACGCAATGATATGACACTACAGTCTGCACCGGTGTCTAACTTTACAATCAGTTTCTGGTTGTTTACCTGGACTGGTTTAATCTTATAATTGTGGCCATTCCTGGAATATTTATTTTTACAGATAAGAGGGAATATCACAATTTCAATGTTTTATTGGATGTTCATATGAATCAGTTTGGTATAACACCACTTGTTGGATTTGTGCTGATTAGATGAAGTCGAAGCATCAAAATTTACACAACTAAGAGTATTCAGTTAAACCCTGCTCATTTTTTTATAATTATCACCCGCTTTTCCTCTGTCAACCTCTCAGGCTTTTGGTTAATACAGGTTTGTTAACTGGTTTTGGATAACAGATGAACCGGATGTCTTCTGACGGCATCTGCTAAAGATACTGTAATATTTATTAAGAGAATGCAATATTTCTGGTGATGACATTTGATCTAATAGTATTGAATATGACCTCTTATGTGTTAGCCAAATTGAACATGTTAAATCAGTACATGTTAGTAAAGGAGTTGCATATGGAGAAACCAATTTTAAATGTTATACTGATTTTAAACCAGATGTTTGATCACAAATGCAGGCACTGGATTTTAGTAGGTATTATGGCAATATGTACTGAAAGCTTTCAAACTTGACAAAATAAAAGTTTGATAAATCATTTATTTATATTCGTTACTAATTACTTAATGGGGTAACTGTTGAAGTGTATTTTAGTCGAGAGGAACAAAGTCAGATTCAGGCATTAAAGCAGTATCTAAGATCAGGCTTTAACAAGTCCGAGGATGCATTCAACAAAAAATATAATGAAGAAATGGGAAAATATATGTTTCCGCTGGCTTGAACTATTAGCTTAATAGTTCGAAAAACCTACATTTTTGAACTCGTCCTAGACAGTTCATTCGATTTTCACCAAAATTGACACCGATCATCTTCAGACCATCTTGGCAAAAAGTTATCAAATTGGACATGGCCAAATTGGACATGAGGCTGTACCTCTCCAACACTTTGTCATATTCAGACCAAACTTGGTGTGTGTTATGATAACCATGACCTGAGGTTACTTGCACAGTTTCACTGCAGCGCCACCTAGTGCTCAGGAAATATGAAAAATGGCTATTTTTGCTTATATCTTCTAAACAGTTTGGCCAAAAATCACAAGACTGGTCTATTTAGATTGATACCCAATTTTACGAATGATTTGACATATCATTAAATTTTGATATATCACTTAATTTGGTAGTTCATTTTTGATTGTTTTGTTTTGTTAGTGCTTTAATTTCTTTATTGTTTTGCTGATCATATCAGATCCCATTGTCATTTTAATCATGACAACTTAGGGAATAGTTTTAGCATGTTAACGGAGCATGCTAGGTGTATGAAAATCAGTAGATCTGTGCAGGTGGAGCTGGGGGAGGCGGAGGGTTTCAGAGGTACTCTGATAGCGCACTACAGAGAACCAACTAATAGCAAACCCTGAACCAGACTATTTAAATGTTGAGCAATCTTGTGGTCTGCAGAATCATCAGAAGCCAGTCGATCTGTGCCATGTAAATGATGTGATTGCTAACAGATTGCATGTAAAGAATCTATCAGCCTGCACCATCTAGAGTTTCATGATTTTAATATTCGTTCAATTTTGAGTATATTGGGAAACTTTAGTAGCTAGTTATTATTTTCTTTGGACCTGTTGCTCCAATTACTGATGCATAGCATGGCATCAAATGTGAAATTTTGTTTTGCAGTCATTCTTAATGTTCGTTTACCATGCATACAGAGGTAAATTGTATTTACTGGACACCTGGATTGAAACTCAAAACCATCTGGTCACTCTGTCAATACACTACTATCCTCAGGTGTTACAGATAGACAGTGGGGTAAAGTGAGACACTTTCTGATCACCTGTCATTGGATTTGTTTCTAAAACTACAAGCTACATCAATGCCATCTGTGCTGGATTAAGAAGAACTTCATGTTAATTTTAGTCAGAAGAATATCATGACAGATGACAGAGCACAAGCATCCTGCTTTACCTGCACTGACTCTAATTCTGTCCATGATTTACACTAAAAGCAAAAAAGTTTCAAAATTCCACTAATACACTTAAAGAACAGCAGATGTCTTGTGAGATGAGAACTTGCTGCAGCGAACCCTCTGTGATGATAATCGTGTTATTATGATTTGCATCAGGGTGAGAGTGATCATGATTCAGCTGGCAGAGTGTGCTGGAATGGAAGAGCGTTTTAGAAGACCCTTTCCTCCTAAAGCTCACTAATCACCCACACACACAGTATTTACTGTATCTGTGGCACGGCAACAACCGAGGCAGGCTTCATTTATCTGCTCATGTTGCTAGGTTACATGCTGAGATGTGGGCTAGTGCGATGCGTTCTGGACAGCAAGTGAACAGTAAGATCATGTGAGAATACCTTCTGAAACACTGCCACATCCAGATCATTATGCTGCCTTAACAAAGCCAGTGTACTGTTATTGTAGAGACGTGGCTTAGGGTTTTTCAGAGTCCATATAGCCTCTTTCTGACTAACTCATGCTGGAGCTTTCAAGCTTCATCCCCAGATGTGCCTCAGACCTTCAGTCTGTTCTGACATATAGTAAGGCCCTTTCACACTAAGAAGGATATTTATAATATAACCATCCACACCAACGCACAATAACGTTCAGTTTATTCTAAGCGTGCATTGCCATTTTTTCATCTGTGGCTTTAAATGCTCGAGCTCTTTATAGCAGAATGGATTCTGATTGTCAAAATTTTTATCATTTATCAGCTGTAAAAAAAATTGTTCTGACGGTGATTCCAGTTATATAGTTCTTCTGTCATTACCGTTACAGCTGTGGTGTACAGAATTAAAGTGATTGTTGACACTTTAGGGCTGGTTCACACAAAATGCGTTGTTCCATTCCACCTTTCTACTTTTCCTCTTTTTCTATGTAAGCGTGCACTGTCTCGCGTCTTTTGCAGCATATCACTTTTAAAAATGTGCCTTGAGACCTTTTTCTCCACTGCCCATGTCTCATGTTCTGTGTGAATGGCCCCTTGCAGTTAGCAATACTCTTGGTGTGAACATGCCTGACGGTTTTCCATTCGTGGCTAATCAAAAATGACTTTAGCAACTAACAAACAATTGTATATCAACCACCCAGAACAACTGTGCAACCATATAGTAGTGAAGTTGATACCACACTCGCAGCAACTAATAAAACATTAAAGTCCCCATGAAATCAAAATTAAAGTTTTTTGGGTGTTAGTATCAATAAGCACATAGTGCACAATGTAGGCGATAGGGAACAATTCAGATAGTGTAAATATGCTTTCGATTGGGGCAAATGAGGTCTGGTTTCACGTTGTATACTAAGAGTTTCATATTGAATATAGGGGGTAATATATTAGACTGTGGCTGTCAAATGCGGCTTTACCGAGCTCAGCGGCTCTGACCCGTGCAGATATAAACAAAACGCTATTGACTAATTTAAAAAGGGGGCGGGGCTGCTCGATATGTCCTGCGCTGTCTTCTTGTTTCAATTGAAATTACGTCACCACATAGAATAACACTGCGTGTTTCAAGGCACTTCAGGGGACCTTTAAACTTTCAAAGTTCAAGTGTGTCTTCAAACGGCATAAAGTACACATCAGCATCAAACCTTCAGAACGTTCAGGTGCGATGCTGTCAAGCCAACATTCAAATGAAGTTTGCTTTGATGAACCTTCCTAGTTAGTTTGCCCTTAGAAAGTGTAAAACATGACATCATGCTTGATATAATGTAGGTGTCTTCTCATTTGAAAAGCAAAGCACTCTTGTGAATAGACTTAATGCACAAAACACTTAGGGTGGGTTGCACCAACAAGGATTAATTTAAGTAAAGTTTAGAGCTAATCAAGGATTTGTTGATCTGGGTTTTATTTTAAATCGAGTTGTGTTGCACCACTTAATTTTAAACACAGATTAACAAATCAGGGATTAGAATTCTAACCTGCGATTAAAACCTCCATCTACGATTAATTTTCTCCACCATGATGGATTCGCCATTGCAGTTAAACAGGAACAATGTTAATATTCCTAATCCTTCTTTGCTTACTACCAAACTCTCTTTCTGAGATAAGTTGCTCGTGTCAATAAAGGAAATAAACTTGTAAAATATCTGCCGTCATAATAAACTGCTACCGTTATTCAAACGGCTGATCAAGCAAGCAATGAATACATTTAGGCAGTGCATACGGATTTCATAATCCTGGAAATATATTTATAGTATCAATTAATGGAGTATAACTTATGACAAAACAACCGAGATAAGAGAAAACAACTGGCATGGCCCTTAGTTTAGTTTTGTTTAGTTTTGCTAGTGCTTTAATTTCTTTATTGCTTTGCTGATGATATCAGATCCCATTGGCATTTCAATCGTGACAACTCTCAGAATAGTTTTAGCATGTTAACGGAGCATGCTAGGTGTATGTAAATCAGTAGATCTGTGCAGGTGGAGCTGGGGGAGGTGGAGGGTTTCAGAGGTACTCTGATAGCGCACTACAGAACCAGCTAAGAGCAAACACTGAACCAGAATGAAGTTTGCTTTGATGAACCTTCCTAATTAGTTTGCCCCTAGAAAGTGATAAAGCATGACATCATGCTTGATATAATGTAGGTGTCTTCTAATTTGAAAAGCAACGCACTCTTGTGAATAGACTTAATGCACAAAACACTGCCTGTTCATGACTCATAGATCGTGTGAAGTCTGATACATGTGATGCAGCTGAGATACATCTGTGTTCTGACAGCTCGAGTACAGAGGGATCTGAGGAACTTTTTTGATGATGACCTTAAGTGACATACATGTGGTGATACATGGCATTACCAGTGAAAGCTGCCATCTCTGTGGGTTAAACTGAAGCCAAACGCAAGTATATTAGAATCGAGAGTACGCCGCTGACAAGTCACCCTTACAAGTGAGTCACTGCCGTTAAAGCGAAGGTCATTTACCGAGCCGTCAAATGCTGAAAGAAATGACCTTGTATCCGACACACTGAATTACAGGCGCTGAAAGAACAGAGTGCAGATAGAAAGAGAGAGAAACCGGATTAACAGCTCTCTTTTGTTTGTCTCTCTCCTCTTCTGGGTCATGCTGCGCTCAGAGTGAAGTACAGTGACAGGAAGTCTGAAGCTTTTCAGTTTATTCGTTCTGCCCACTTCCTCTCGTATAGAACATAAAAATAACAAAGCTGAGGTACAGACAGATCCCGAGGGCACAACCGCTCTGAAACATGCGAGTAACTTGGGGAAAAGTAAGAGCGGTGAGCTTGTCATTGCTAAACTTAAACGTTTCAGCTGCTATAACTTCATTATACTACAGAGATGATGTATAAAGATCATCCAAGTAAACAATGTGACTATTAGTGGAATATGAAATAAATCAGACTGAATGAATCACACTGTATGAATCAAACATACAGAGATAGGATCCAGTTGTGCTGTAGATGTAGTAGTTCCATGATGAACAAATGAACAGCATGACTGGTACCTATCAGTACATTATTATTGGCTTATTCATTGGATCTCACACGTTAAGCAAACATGTTTGAGCTTCTGTTTACCTGGATGTGTGTTCAATTATCTGCTCATCATATAGTGATCATGTCTCTTCCGAAGACTTAGATTAAACTGCTGCATATTAACTTTTTGAAGCTTGAAAATCTTGATTGCACGGACTGTCAATGGATGAAAAAATGATTAGAGAGATTATATAGTCCGTATGAATCCGTATATTCCATACGCGCTAAACTGTTTTGCTTGGATTTATTGGTCTGTAGTCTTCAACAGAATTGTAGTTGTAGAAAACTCAGGAACAACTGTGTTCACTCTTTTTTTTTTTTTTTTTTTTTACCATCGGGCACAATTGACTGAAAATCCACAAAAATCTGTAAAGCTCGTCTGAGTTAGCAACAGTGAGCATCTTAGCGAAACGTCAGTGAACTTCAGTTTTCATTTTGAGAGGGTGTTCGCACACATCAATTATCGCAATACATGATGGACTTCTTGTTATTTCTTTGACCTTTGGTGTCAGCTCAGCGTTGATGTGTTTTTGATAAATTAAAGCTCATCATTAAGCTTTTGAGATGATAGTCAGGGAGAGAAAGAAGGGACATTTGTCTCTTTCCTCCCCTTCATGTCTTTAAGTACCGCTGATGTAGTTCAGTTCACCAAACGAAAAACCTGAGCGCACGTGCTGATCTCAGTAAAACCATAGATAAGCAATAGTATCATTGAAATACTATTATACTTTTTATTTTTCATATTTTTCTCCATTTGAAGTTTTTAGTAATTTTGTTGTGTTTTTGTCATTTGTTTCCCTTTCTTTGCTATTAAGTCCTCTATTTTGCGTAACTAGACAAAAGTTGCCAAATTGATTTCAATCTGGACTGAGAACTGAAATGAGAAAACTAACATTGCTGGTTGTATTTCAGTTAGAGCTGGGCGATAAATCGATAGCGATAATAATTTCGTGATATAATTTTCCTCGATAAAACGATATGAAGAGTTCGATAAATGTTTAATATAATGTTTATGCGCCAAAAGCGGAACGAAACCGCGCTACTCATTTGAAGCGCGACACACGGAGCGTTAATCGCTCGGCCCAAAGTTCAGAAGCGAGCTTCACTAGAGCAGATGCGTTACTCGCTGATGAGTCTCGTTACACGACACTAAACAGAGCTGTGAGATCCAGTGTGAACGCTTGAATTCAGAGAAGAACACAAATGACTCGGTGATATAAACTAGTTTAGAGCAGATGAAACAACGCTGACAAACAGCAGAAACACTGTGAGCAAATGAGAAGACTTTTCAATCTACAAATCGCCATCATTTAACACTAACTGCACTATGGTATTGTGTCAGAAATGTGGGTATTCATGTCAAATTTTATTATATTATTAATGTAGACATGAATTAAATATATTAAAGGAGTAATGGCATATAATTACAGTATTTCTTTTGTGATTAAGCAATAGCATTTGTGCATTTATACGAAATGTATTTAGACTAAGGTTTTTCATACAAATACCTAGAAACCATATTTGTGACCCTGGAGCACAAAACCAGTCATAAGGGTCAATTATCAATCATCTGAAAGCTGAATAAATAATCTTTCCATTGATGTATGGTTTGTTAGGATCGGACAATATTTGGCTGAGATACAACTATTTGAAAATCTGGAATCAATGACCCGTGGTTAATTCTTTATAAAACTTAAACAATCAGAATAATTAAATTTCACCATATAAAAATGAAGTTGCTACAATTTTTACAGATGTTACTGATTTTGATTATGAACATAAAATTACATCTGCATCCTAACTCAAGCTACTACTACAATCAAATGTGCATTTCTAAGAGACAAAACAATTAATATTATTAATATTGTCAGGCAACACAAACCTGTTTCTTGATTTGAAACAATATTAGAACATGCAGAAACTAAGAAATCAAATTTTCTATCAAGATATTTATTTTGTTAAGGAAAAGTGTAAAGAATTCAAAAACGTGAAGCGTTTCTCATGTTCTGGTCTGGTTTCTACAACTTTAACTCTGGAGCAAAAAATCTGCCTTTAAACTTGAAAGAAATGTGAAAATTGTGTCATTTATCGTGATAATTATTGATATCGACTGATGGAAAAAAATGTATTGTGATAATGTTTTTGGCCATATCGCCCAGCCCTAATTTCAGTCTGCCATCATCTAAACTGAGGAGCATCTATAAACTGCAGCCGTTTAAATAAGACTTCTCTTTTGTCAAAGTATTTTATCAGTGCTGCTCTCTTTTGTCGTGTCACCAGCAACTGATGAGCCCTTTATACATGTATACATGGCCACAAGACACACTCCTCTACTGTGAGTCTGAAATGTGTGGAAGTGAGTCGACTTTCATCTTAAATAAATCTAACAGGAAAAAACATCAGGACTTGTTTAAAAATGACTGGGCAAGCTCTTGTCTTATTTGGGTATTTTATTTATGGTTTACATTTGGTACTGTGGGGTGGAGGGTTTGGATGTGTTGTTGGTTTGTGTCTTTTTTTTAATGGGTTGTTCAGGATAATTTGTGTGTTGTACCCAATACCTAATAATACCTTGTACCCAGGGCCTAAAACTAACTTTTTGCCACACCTGCCAATGGCAGGTGACATGATCAAATTTACCGGCCAAAAATTTTTTTGAAACTCTTTTTGCAAAAACAGGCTGTTACATTACAGATTTGCGCAAAACTTTGGCGATATTTTATAAATGTTGATAAAAAAGTATTGCGAAATGACGGCGTTTCCATTAACCAATGTTATGCGACTAAAATTTAACCTTTTGTCTCTCGCGATAAGACATGGCAACGGATTTTGGTGGGATTTTGACGGATTTTGGCTATATTTATTCAAAGGAGGTGTATGCATGTATCTTTGC
>NW_015654490.1:330194-364773 GCF_001515625.1 Sinocyclocheilus rhinocerous
TGCCAATGGCCGGTGACATGATAAAATTTACCGGCTAAATTTTTAAATTTTTTTTTACCGGCCATGAAACTCTTTTTGCAAAAACAGGCAGTTATTACTACTACAATAACTAATTTACAATATTTTTAATTTGTCCTGCTGGTGCATTTTCCCTCAATTTGACCTATTAATTATAGCCATTCAGCATTAAAGTTTAATTGAAAGCCATTATTTTTAACATTTAATAGGCTCTGAAATATATAACAACTTTTAATTTAAGTGATTTTAAAACAATCTTCACATAAACTATATTATATATGCATAAACTATACATATTAATCTTTATTCAAGCTATAAAAGTTAATCAGCGACTAGAACAGTCCAAGGATTTCTCTTTTCTTTTGTTCAATGACAGACTTCAACAGGTTTCACTTTAAAATCAGCGCTGTCTCTTTAAAACCTGATGCATATGACGCGGATCTGACACACATCCGATTTTCTCACAACTCTTAACGCTCATTTAAGACTTTATAACTCATTTAAGACTACGTTTACAAGGTAACTCGCCAAAACCGCGCATTTTGACATAATTGTGTGTGTTTTCGTGCGTTGAAGCGCTACTGGTGCGCTGTCTGAAGCGGCTCAGAATACAGCCGAACGCAGCCTTTCAAACTATACTTCACTGCATCGTTTAGGCAGCGTAACCCCAGGCATGTGTCGCCCCATTCTCGGGTTATGAAGAATAAAGAAGGGAAAAGTTAATCTTCCGAAATGAAGCAGAAAAATCTTCTCAGGAAAAAGTTATTAGAACCGTGTCTAGGGGCAAGCTGGCCGTCACACTGCTCTGACCTTATCAGCCCGTTTGGTTCCTATTATTCGAGTCGCTCTTGTTGCTTATGACAGAACAGCTAATCATGATGATCTTGTCTTCGGAAAATATTATTTTATTCGCTTATGTCAGAAACCGCTAATCTCTTTAAAAACTGGCTGTTGTTTTCACTTCATTGCATTGTTATAGTTCGTAAAAGTTGTACCCGCCAACTGGCGACTGACACCGTTACATATACTCGCCAACGCTGATTATTACTCGCATTTGGCGCTTGGCGAGTGTTAATTTTAGGCCCTGCTCGTACCCAATAAATATCTGAGTGTGGTTAAATGGGTTAAATGTGAATTAGGCTGAGACGCTGAACTGTACTGTAGTAGAGCTTTTACAGGAACACTGTTTTATTTTAATTTATAAATCCCCATGCGGGAGTTTTCTCTGATTAGCCTGAGGAGTAATATTCCATCAGAAAGAGGAATTAAACCGACTGCATGAATACAAAACCAAAAGCATTTATCATCCTTCTGATTCAAACATCGCAGCCCAAACCCAGAGGGAGACGTGCTTTTTGAGCTTTTGAGGCACACTTTGTAATTACTGTACTTCAAAGGTCGCAATCAATATCAGTGTCACCACTGTTAAGTTTTAATGAGGAAAAATAGCCTTGACTTTGATGAAGGACAGTGTTTTCACTCCCAGTCCTCACGGTGTGACTTCATGTTGAGAATATTTCATTTGAGTATCACTTAATTCCCGATTAGGTTACAGTGTTTGGTGCTAATTTAATGTTCTTCATATTGGACAGATGGGTTGAATATTGGTGGGCTTTACTGTGCTGGAGGTCTGGACTCCAGCTGACTGAAGACACAATGACTTTCCAAAAAGACACAAAATCTCCAAGCTCAAAATTTGACCTCGGAAAAGAGATTTGATTTAGGGAGTCACCATATGTTAATATGCTCTCATTAGGAAACGATCTGATGAGGCACATATGGTATGATTATTGATCTGCATTATAGATTGTGTGTTGGCTCGTTACTGCATTTATGGTTTGACTTTGAAGGAAATAATTAAAACAACCTTAACATTTCCCAAGAAAACCAATGAGAATCATCATCGTAAGACATGAGAACAAATATGCCCCAGCAGACATTACCAGGCTGTTTAAATGTTTCGGCTTTACCAAAGGTTTTGAACTTCATGGTATTGTGTTTTGCAAGAACAACTGCAAGTAGTCAGACTGTAATATTCTGTGAAATATTTTGTGCTGATTACATCTGTCTGGAGCACAGGTCTCACCTGAAAGCCAACAAATCATATGGTTCACTCTGCAGAGCAGATAGTCCACGGCACTTCAAATGTGCGTTCATAAAAGGACTAAAAGCATCATAAAGGCTTGTTAACAGTAGTTTCTTCTATTTGTGTTATATTCCATATTCCTTCTGAAGTCATATGATAAACAAAGTCATCATTCAGTGATAATCTTTTCTTCAGATCAGATGGGTAGGATTTCAGTGATGGGGTTTGTTCACGAGATACTTGAGCACCAGTGGCATTTGATGATACTGGCATCCACTCGCCACTGGTCCCATATTTGGGTTGAGAGCTAAAGACTCCAGAGACTCATTTGGCTCAGGTTGTCTGTCTGTAGAGGGTGTCTGAAGTCTTTCTGTCAATCATAACCAGCGAGAGAGAGAGAGAGGTCAGAGCTCAGACTGTCTACTGTGATCTGATCTGACACGTCTCAGTAAGGTCTGATCATATCCAGCGTCCTCTCTCAATACAGCCGGCCTTTCTAATTAAACCTGCTACAGCAGGTGCCATGCTGATCATGACCAAATCCTGAGGTGGTGACATATATTCTGGGAGATCTGAAAGAGATTGAAAAAAGAGGTGGATCTTGGTGCAGCAAAGCAGGACAGGTCTTTTTGAGGTTTTTGACTCTCTAATTTACTTTATGTCCTGGTCTTACTCTGAATGATTCATCAGTGCACGTTATTATAAAGAACTAAGAGACGATTTCAGCTGACGATATCAACTTATCAAAATGCTCAAATCACTTACGGCAGCTTTAAGCAGGCATAAAAGATCTCATGACATCTCTGCACAATCCTGACGGACAGTGTGATTTATTCTGCTAAAATGGGTTTCAGTCCACACGAAGAGCTTTTTACTGCCAATCAGTCATTTAAAAAAAAATAACGCTGGCATTCAGTCATTCATTCAATTACCATTTATGTAATTCTGGAGGAAATGAGAAGTTACATGACTTCAAACAGAGCAATTTAGAGCCTCTTTGAGACATTTTCTTTTCATTTCTAGCCAGCGTTGAGGGAAATGAAGGTTTGTTTGAGCAGACTGTAGGAGTGTTGAGCTCCAGCACCAGTGCTCTGAAGTGTCTGCCAGAATTAGGATGCTGATTCCTTGAGTTTGTGAGGTCTGTAACATGTGATAGTTACACAACATCTGGTGGTTTGCTGTAATTGACCGTTCACAAAGAGCTTGATTGACAGGCGATCTGACCAATCAGAACACGGATATTATGTGCCGCCGCTGCTATCCGCCAGCTTGCGGTCTCCATTGAAATACATGTTAAAACGGGGTAAAATAGATCGACTGAATTGAAACTTTTTTCAATACAACTAAATATAAATATGTGCGGAGGGTTAAGCTGTGCTGTTGTTGGCTGCCACAGTAATGGCAATAAGCTAAGGAATTCCTTTAAGGTACTTGTTTTGCGTATCAGAAAACCTGTCATGTCCGGCGCTGTATGCATGGCTTGCAGCGTTAAGTTAAAACCCTGAGTGAATCATTCTGTGAACAAAAACACGTGAACTTTGCCCCGATCGGGAGCTGTATATGCACATGTGCGCTCATCTGTTTTCAATGCAGCTAACCTCGCGTCTCTTCATGTCATCTTCCCACTCATTAAACTATGACAGGTCCTTTACTGCAAAAAGACGGTCACTGCGACACTCTAAAGTGATGAAACTATGGCGCCATGTGCTTTTTTTAAACCATTTTCATAGGTTTCACATTATATTGTCAGCTTGGGAAATATGTAAATGCGCATGCCCAATAGCCACAGCTGTATCCCTGTGATGGATCTGCCATGAGCATTAGCAAATCACAAAAAAATAACAAATAGTCCATAGCCACAAACAGGAGCAAAGTGGTCTTCAATCGTGACAGTCTTTATTGAAGCTTGCTGAAGCAAGATAAAAGGTGATCAAGCCTCATTCGAGGTACAAAAATGATAACAGTTAAAAAGGTCAAGTCATATTCCATTCAGGTGCAATCACCGGGAATAGAAAGCATTCCAAGGGCATAATCGTGCTTCAGCCTCTCAGACTGACAGAGGACCAAAAAACAGCACCACCTTTCCAATACATTAAACTAAATTTAGAGCCATGGATAAACTTTAGTTAATGCAAAAAGACCTCTATTAAACCAAAATCACATTGATCAGGACATCACATTTTCCCATGTCCCCTCTAATACATCAAAAGTTGGTACATTCTCACTTCCTTTAGAATTCCCATAAAAACAGTTCAACTTCCTGTTTGAACCTCTTTGTCACTAGTCTGGTCCGTTCCTGCTACCAAACATATCAAGTCATCTTAATCAAAAATTGAACTTTAACACTTTTAACTATGTTTTTAACATTACTGTTTAGATGGTTTTTAACTGGTTTTAATGTTTTAACCTTAAACCAAATAACTAAGCCCGTGCACTGACTCAGTACAATGACAAATAAAGATATTAAAACAAACCATTATAGTAAAGTCTTTTCATTTATTGATCAATGCAAAGATGAAAATATAAGAATCACGTGTGGCCTAAATCCTGGCCCTCACAATCCCTTCTAGCCTTGCAGTGAGGGTGATTTCACCAAGTTCACCATGTTCCTGGAACAACATTCCTATCAACCAATCAGAATTGAGGGATAAGTTAACAGGAGATATCTGTTTTAGGCTTATGATCAGGGTTAGGTGCTTCTACGCCTGTGTTAATCAGCTATCATTTCACACTGATTTTAGGAATAGATTATGAGTAGGGTTAGGTATTGGGTTAAGTCTATATTTTTGGACAGTAATGTTGATCCAGGAACATGTCTTCAAAATCACAGCAACCCTAGCCTTAACCACGAATCAGACAGAGAGTAGATTAACTTCGGTGGATTTACACTAGAAAAATGATGTGTTTCACGGTTGACATAAAACACTATATGATGTCCATTCATGTTCATTTCGTGCTTTAAGTAAATATGAAAAGACGATCGGTTCACGTGTTTGAACTGAGGCAATACAGCGATCTGTCACGACACATTATGTGTTACACGGTTGACATAAAACACTTTCTGATGTTCGTTCATTCATGTTCATTTCGTGCTTTACGTAAATATGAAAAGACGATCGGTTCACGTGTTTGAACTGAGGCAATACAGCGATCTGTCACGACACATTAAAGAGCCACAAAACTGTATTTATTTTTTGAATTTCTTTTAAAATGACAGAATTTGAAAGCTGAGAGTCCTGAGACCTTGTTTCATATCATAAGTAACCTGCTCTGTCTTGTCTGTCGGTGTGTTGTCAGTGTCCTCTTTGCTCTGCGATGTATTTTTCACTGCGTGAGAACATGATGTGTGGCGTGAGAGCGGCATTGTTTGTCGGGGATAGCAACAGTAACTAAGGAGGGCGGGTCTTTGCGAGCGGTCAATCAATGTCTTGAGCGTCATTGCTCCAGTCTGGCAATTCCCGTGTGTCCGCCAGCTTCTCTGGCCCCTTTGACACCCTGCTTCATTAGAGTGGGACCCGAGGGTCAAACACGAGTGCCCTCGCCGCTCAGAGATGTTTCTCTGTTTCTGTTAGGAGATTTTAGTGTTGTCGCTCTCATATTAAACCACTCCGAGCAGTGATACCCAGACTAGAGTACATGCAGGGAATATATACTCAATCAAGCTGCTGTATCATATGCGTAACGCAAATTTCTAAGGCCCCTAAACAATAAAAACCTGTTGCTCACAATCTACTACATCTTCTGTCGTCCGATTGATAGTTCATACTTTTTTAGCAAGTAAAAGGTCTTTTAGTATAAGTGTACAAACGTCCACCTTCAGCTCGTGCTTCACGTGTCTTTTTGCTGTCAAATTTTTTCTGCTTTTTATCAGTTAATCGTAAGAATAATTTTATTTCAAGATAAACACAACGCTTACTGGACTGAAGCAACTCGGCTTGAATCATTTTTTAGAAAAATCGGTGAGTCTTAAATCTGATCATCAGGCTTTTGAGGAACGTTTGTTCGTCTCTCAATCATCATCGGATTGCATTGCATTATATGTTTGGATCATTTAAATCTCATCTTACTAAGACACATTATTTGAGATATAGGCAAGGCAAGTTTATTTATATAGCACATTTCATACACAATGGTAATTCAAAGTGCTTTACCTAAAAGGAATTAAAATAGTCATAAAAAATAATCACAACAATAAAAATAAGGAATTTAAAAACTTTTAAAATGGTTATAGAGTGATGACTGATATTTATATCATGTTATGTCAGTATCTGCTGTACTGTTATAAAGATCTCATTGATTTACATTACAAGCATAAATAAAGCATACATAAATGTGCTGTTTCTCTGTAGCGGTTTATACAATACAGATTGTGTCAAAGCAGCTTCACAGAGATACACAGGAAAACAGCAGAACTGATTATGGAAACTCAGCTATGGAGGCAGTTGGTTGATTGGAATGATGTTCCAGAATCAACAAGGATGTTGATCCAGGAACATGTTGTACTTGGTCAAATCACGCGCACCGTCCAGGTAAGAGGAGTATAAAATACAGAAACAGGGCAGAGGTGCACAAAGTCATGGTTTTAGGTATAATTTAAACTACCGTAATAGCCTACCTCCTCTGCTGCCTTGTGGATTTATTTTAGAGAGTCAGGCAAAACACCCACGTATTCATCTTTGTGGAAAAGGATGGTTTCAACTAGGCCAAAACACAGCAGCGAGGAAGGAGTGTAATTGGGAAAAGAGCCACAGTGGTCATGCCGTGCCAGAGGGGTGCTAACATCACGATGTGTGCAGCAGTATCCACTGATGGACCGCTGTTACACAGACCGCTAATTGGGCCATACAACACTGAGCGTCTCATTTCATTCCTGGATGAGCTCTATGGAAGAACTGTGCCAGGTTAGGAAAGGGATGCGGTGGGCCAACATTTATTATTGTATGGGACACTGTGGCGTTCACTACTCCTTTGCTGTCACAGAGTGGATTGCATGGTGTCACTTTTCCTTCCACCTTTCTCTCCTTTCCTCAACACCACAGAGGAATTATTTTCCTCATAGATGGAAGGTTTATGCCCACCGTCCACATGATCGGATGTCCCTCCTGAATGCCTGTTGATTAGCACTGCTACTGTATCTGTGTCAGTGGATGCTGTATACACACATTCATGCATTTTGGAACCACTCAGTGCCAAAAAATGACATAAAACATATGGAAGCATATTGCATCATATTTGATTCCTTCTTGTGATATACACTGCAGTGAATTCTACACTATAGGGAGGTGTCTGTCTTGTTTTGTAAAGAAACATTGAAAAAATAAAGTGTTGCGTAATACTACTGGTTGATAGTGATTTTTTGGGTAAATGACAAAAAATGGTTGTTGGGTGTCAATCTTTGCTCGTGTTATGGAAGAATGAGTTGATTTAAGACGTGTTGTAGTGCATTTTGGATGAGAACCTTTCTGCAGTGCCAAGCTAAGAATTGTTTGGGTTTTGAAAAAGTGACCTATAATGAGAAATGTGTCCTAGCGATTGGTAAAAACAACAACAACTGTAATTTAACAGAGATCAACAAGTGTTATTTTAAGATGTCTAATCGTGCATTAAATAGAAGTCCAGGTATTGTTGGTCAGCATTGCCCAGTTAGCTGCTATTGATAGATCTTCCAATTGCAAATAGCACCTTTTTCCAGTGATGACTGTTCAGTCGACTCGTATCTGTTTATTCTGCATCTGATTATTTGTTTTTATTGATTATATTTATTTATGTGTCATGTCATGTGCTGATCAGCTAAAGACATCATCTCAGTAGTGACTATCTGTGACGTTGAGATGAAATGTACTGGTCAATCTGTAAGGGAAATTCTTCAGAAGTCATTATTGCTGCACAACTATGATCTGAGCAAGTGTTTCTCTCCAGCAGAAGTCTTTCGGATCAGTTCTGCTTTGGCAAAGCGGGAAATGAATCAGCCTTTAAATTTCACATGGATTTATTGTTATTACTTTTTCATTTGACAGGATTTTATCACGGGCTCCTTTGTGCATGTCACTTTTGCGTTGTAATAAGAATTACTAATGACAAAGCTTTGCCTCTCTACTTTTGTGCTTTTTGGCTGAGATATTTAAAGACGGCTTGATAGCAGTGCATTAAACTGTGAGGTAACGAGATTGTGCGGAAAGATGTTCTCAAGAGATCAACACTAGTACTGTTTCTCACAGCTCCTGTGGTTTTCCCAGCATGCCAGGCCTCTTAAAAAGCTTGCAGCGTGACAGTTCAGCCGAGGGTTCGGTCAAACGTCCTCTGATCCAAACATACTAACAAGGACAGAAGGGTCGCTCTCAGTTTTTGTCCTGGAGAGATTTCAGCACACAGAGAAATTAACACACCTTAAGAAAATCAGATGATAACACACCTCCGGTAGTTCTGCTCTGCCTGTGTGCTCATTTCTTCAGCTTACTTCTTTAGTCAGTAGAAAGAAACCTTCTTTACTTTTTTTTTTTTCAGTGAAAATGATGATCATTAAATGATAACTAGCCTAAAATGTAATGTTCAGGAAAATATGACACAGCGAGATAACAATGAACTAATGATACATTTAGAAGAAGAATGATTTTGCTAATTACCTCCCTTCATCACTTGTAATGTTATATTACAACTTTAATCTGCACTGAAAATTACAAAGCACTTCACTTAACGCTGTATCCTAAAACTTTACTAAGTTTCACAACAAATCTAAATCATCAAGTAATGCCGAGCCTCAAGTTTCTGTCACGTCAGGTCACTTTAAATCATGTCAAGCTCTGAATTTAGGAGTCACTGTTTTGCAGTTAAATCATTAAGCATGCAGGGAGCAACACCTTTTCAGAACAGAAGTAATTTTAGTTTCTTTATAGAGATTTCCGTTCTAATTCAAACCAACCAGTGCTGAGAATAATAGCATTGCAAACAAAAAAATCAGCATATGTATATTAATAAGACAAATAAGGAATAAGACAAATGTACTTTAAATTCCTTTTTGAGGAAATGTACTACAACCCCAAGTACTGCGAATAATGTTATTTGACTAGATATGACAGTTCAGTATAAAACTATTGCCTTATAGAGATTGATTGTAAATATAAAAACATTAGAAGTTTACTGTTACATTTTCAGGGCTATACAAATACTGTATATAGTCTGAGAGTGTAGGGTTATTTCATCTCTTTTCTGTTTCTGTGGTAACAGAGACACCTCTGATTGGTGAATTATGGGTAGAGTAGTTCCTCACTGATACAGAATCCTGCATAACAAGCACAAGGAGTGAGCAGCTATCTGTGGATAAGGATAAGGAGAGAGCAATTGTCTGTGGCCACCACCAGCAAAACCATTCCCTTTTTCAGGGGTTGTCTCACACTTTTCTCTCCAGTGCACCTGTTGTCACTTTAATTTGCACCAAAAAGCATGTGTAACTGATTCACAATCACGTACTCTCCCTAACCAGAATATATACACACACTGTGTTTAATGAGATGGCATGAATGCATATAAACCAATTATACGTGCACTAGTAATGTTATAGGTGTTAATAATGCAATTATATAATAATGTTAGATTAGTGTTTTATTTAGCATTTAGCATTTATTTAGCAAAACGTGTCATTTTATAAATATGAAATGATGGTGGAAAATTATGCTTTTAAATATAATGCTAAAACTAAGTTTCATGTCTCTAAAATTGAATATTAACTCATTGTTTTTTAATTGAATAAAATCATTGTCGTACATATTTGCAGACAGCACTCTTTTTCCTCATCTGATATTGCTTAACTATACTGTATATGTTATAAACATAAAATACAGGAACACATTCAGACAAACATCACTGGCATTGCATGAGAAAATGAAAAAAGCGTGAGAACAGTGTACAGTAAGTGTATCAGATTTGGCAGCCCTGGTTTTCACAGATCATGAACAGCTGACCTCAAGATGTTTTTTTCAGATTAGATTTTGAATGCTTTGAAGCCAATAGAAATTTTGTTGCAGGTAGACACATAGCATGCATTGCACTTAATGTTGTGTTCTTATTCACAGCTCTAAGTAAAATTTGTATTTTATCTGCTGAAGGTTTGTGTGTGTGACATGACTTACCGCAGTCACCTCTAACGCTCCTGCCACCGTCCTTTCACATGTAAGAGTAATTTACACGCACTGCAACTTTGACTGATTGCTAGAGTCACTTTGTGTTAAGGTTATTCATTTCTTCACATTCATAAATGGTCTCTCAATCACCATCATGGGACCTGGAGCTGTGAAAAATTAAAGTATTAGTATGTGAACCATTCAATGGTGATCAATTCCTCTACAGTCTGATTTCTGTCCCTTGAGTCCACAGTGGGTTTTCTGTAGGGTAGCAGAAGTAGACTAAAGCAGGACTGTAGAATGAGAAACTGAAGCTAAAGTGTGTCACATAGAGTACTTACTGTATATGTGACCCTGGAGCACAAAAGCAGTCTTAAGTCGCTGGGGTATATTTGTAGCAATAGCCAACAGTACAATTTTTTTGCACCCTCAGATTCCAGATTTTCAAATAGTTGTATCTCAGCCAAATATTGTCCGATCCTAACAAACCATACATCAATGGAAAGCTTATTTATTCAGCTTTTAGATTATGCATAAATCTCAATGTCAAAATATTGACCCTTATGACTGGTTTTGTGCTCCAGGGTCACATATGCTGAGTACTGTATGAAAGAGTAATTCTTACTGTAGGTTTCATTCATACGTTGAGGCTGCAATTAGGGCTGTAACAATAAATAGATGCATTGTGAATCGATAAATGATTCTGCATCGATTTAGAGATTTTCTGAATGCATCGCGATTCTCTCTGGAATCTATTCTGAGCTTAGTTTTTAACAGCAGATGGCACTGCGTGCTTTAGAAACTGCCATGTTCTGCTTGCTTCCAACTCCTTACATGCACATCACTTGAACCTAAAATAATCATTCATAAAGTTTGAAAAGGTTGAAGTGAATTACAAGAGTGTTCACAGTGGGCTGTGTTTAAATTAATCTTGCTTCATAAAAGCCTAAAAGCTGAGGTGGAAGTACATTTTACCACTTACATTACCCAGCCGAACGCTCAAGCACTCTTCTTCGTGAACATTTAGGTGTGCGGTTAAAAACTAGAGTAGAGCGCCATCAGCTGTTACAAACTAAGCTCAGAATCGATTCCAGACAGAATCGCGAAGCATTTAAAGAATCTCAGAATCGATCCACAAATCGCGATCCAGCCCTAGCTGGAATACACTAGACAAGTGTGACAGTGTTGAGCTCTCGGGAAGGAGGAAGCCGGGACTGAGAGACGTTCAGTGCACTGAGATATTATTAAATGAAAAGAAAAACCTGAATGGTTTGAAAAGGAGGTAATATAGGAGAGTGAGGAACACCCTTTTGATGGCCAGACATTCCAGTACATCTCTTTCAGCTAATATTCAGGCGCTCCTCCCCTCCAATGCCCTGAGACAAGACATCTGTGTCTGTCTGTAAAACAAAAGAGAGAGAGAGAAGTCAGGAGAATGTAACAAGGCACAGTTTATACCCTAGTTAAATTCTGGTCTGGTGCTCCGTTTTTAGTGAGAACAGTCAGGCTAGTGATGTCCAAATAACTTATTGTTTTTCTACCTTCAAATGTCCTGCAATCAGATTAAGATGTGTTTGAAATAGCATTTCCCAGCGGCTCTTTGGTATCAGCAGTTGGGTTGTATCGTTCCTTAGTATGAGTGTCCAGCGTCACTCGATTCATCATTAATTACTGACAAACGGGTAGACCATCAATAGCCTGCACTTGGCCAGAGGCATGCTTCAAGGACTCATGGCGGGACAGCTCCAGGGGAAAGTCCCTGAGGAGGGAAAGTTTGCAGTCCCTCATAACGCCCCAGACAGCACCTGCACCCCTTCTCGTTCATCCTTCTTGCTGGAATAACCAACACATTTACCCCTAACCGGTGTTGCAAAATCTGGTCAACTGGTACCCAAGGTATGGGGATCTGAGCTGGGCAACTGCAAATATCCTTATGCATTGAAATCCACAGGGCTCTGCCAGCAACCACCTCCGATGGGCATCGTGGAGCGGGTAACCTGTGTTGCTTTGGACTAAGCTCAAATTATTGATACATTGGTGCAAATTATGAGACACGTTCCTTCAACGGGATGGAATCATAATGCTAAAAGCTTGTAGACCATCATGCACTACTCTGTTTTCTGAAAAGTTCCTCCTGCCTTGCCTTGCTCTGACTTTCAGCTCATATAGACTGCAAAATGGAACAGAAATCTGGGAAAAGATGTATAGTGCCTTTAGTCTCTCACAGTCTTTCTTTTACTACAAATACATCCTGAGTATTTCACAGACAGTCTAATACACAGTTCTCCCATGTATTTGCCATTTAAGTGTTTCAGATAAAACTTTGATGCCACTAACCTTTCCTTAAAAGTGCTCATTGTATCATCTTATCTTATCTTCTTAACCTTTTTTCCAATCAGACTGAGAAAACCGTTATATAACTGCAACACTTTAATGCTGGTTTGTGTGCATTGAGATGTGATGGGAGCAGAATATTGTAATATTGTTGTGAATATATGCACATACTATATGTTGTTAGATGAGTCACCCACACAAAACGTACACATTAGTCTTCCCTTAAAGGTGACATATCATGAAAATCTGACTTTTCCAGGTTTTAAGTGCTATAATCAGGTCCCCGGTGCATCTACCAACCAAGGAAACATGAAAAAGATTAACCCAGTAACTTTGTTTTGGTAAGCCTTTTTCTGCAAGCGTCTGAGAAAACCAGCGCGTCTGATTTCACTCCCCTAGTGACATTGCAAAGGGATCTCATTATAATATTACCACCCCTTAATCTGTAAACTGCGCCGTCAAGGAACAGACTAAATGTAAGTTGATAGTATTCTCATTTGCGTTCACTTTCATTGAATAACGGTTTGAATTTCAGTCAGTTCCTCACATGACACTATCGTGTGACTTAGAAAATAGCACATGCAGTAATGATGCTTTTATTTTTAAATCAATCAAAAAGCCTCATTTCACATTCTAAACGGACAAAACGGCCTACACAGGTTTGGAAATGAGGCTAAGAAAATAATGATGGTTAATTATTTTTAAGTACTGAGAGAAAAACCGAGCAAAAGTATAAAAATAGACGATGAATGTAAGTGTCTTCAGGGTAATCCAGAGCATGGATGGGGAATATATAGGAGTTTATGAAAACTGTATCTTGTGCCACTTGCTCGACAGCAAGCTGAACAGAGGCGCTGCTGTGACACGCTCACGCATTCCTGCTGAGGACGAGGTTACTATCGGTCATTCTCCTGATGAAACGGGAAGAGACCTCAAGAGCACAACAGATGCCCATAACTTACTTTCTTTTGTGACATTTCCATCACATTAATGGATGCATGTGGAAAAAGTTGGCTGTGAGAATTATGGTATGATGATAATGAGAGCGTTTTCATTTTATGAGGTAAATGGATGGCTTTATGTGGTGTTACATAAGCGTTTGCGTGAGTTATAGTCGGTCAGGTTTGCAAAAGATGAGTCAATATGATTCACAGGGCTGTAAACACTTTTGTCATTTGCAATTCCCAAAATCACCATCCCATCTGAGAAGCAAACAAAGAGTTTCACTGCCGAGTTAATTTGCTTATACACAAATTCCCATTCACTTCAACAGGGAATTAACTCATAAAAAATATATATTATTTATTATTATATATATTATTCATATTTATATTATATTTAATATATTAATTGAAATAAATTAAATGTGAAGTGAAATTTAAAAAAAATTTAATTGTAAAAATTTTATATTTGCAAATAAAATTAATATAAACTATATAGACATTTAAAAAAATAATACAAAAACAAAACAAAAAAACTAAAACTTTAAGGTTGACATATCATGAAAATCTGACTTTTCCAGGTTTTAAGTGCTATAATCAGGTCCCTGGTGCATCTACCAACCAAGGAAACGTGAAAAGGATTAACTCAGTAACTTTGTTTTGGGAAGCCTTTTTCTGCAAGCGCCTGATTTCACTCCCCTTGTGACGTTGGGGATCTCATTATAATATCACCGCCCCTTAATCTGTAAGTTTACACCCACGGCGCCGTTATTGTGTTTTTGCAAGCGACAACGGTGTACTAGCTCTAATGCCATGGCGAAAGTTTGAGCAAAACATGGTAACTGTTCTGTCTTTGGCTGCACGACGAGCACAGAACACTGTTTAGAGTCCCAGCCTCAGAGGAGACAACAGAGCAGAGGATTTATTGGTTTATTTACTGTATATTGCTGCTGCCACACAGATCTAAAATAAACATGCGATTTATTTCCCAGCTGTTTACCTTCACAGACATAACCGACTGTTTTTGTAACTCGTGTGTTTTTAACGTAAACTTGTGTGTGAATGAGAACTTAGTTTAGTACTCACATGCTGTGACAGCCGCTTTCTGTGCGTGTGCTTCGGATGTGTGCACTCAGAAAACCGTATATCAATATGGTTTAAAACGCATGATTTCAGCGTTATAAACAGGCTAATCAGAACCAAAACAGATGTTTTTAGCAGGTCCGAGCTGTAATGGCGCAGCTCTATTCTGGAAAAGGGGGCGGGGAGCAGCAGCTCATTTGCATTTAAAGAGACAGGCACGATGTTTCTGATTCCACTCAAAATAGGCATTTTCAAAATGATATTATAAATGATCTGTGGAGTATTTTGAGCTGAAACTTCACAGACACATTCTGGGGACACCTGAGACATATTACATATTGTAAAAAGGGGCATAATATGTCTCCTTTAAAAAGAAACAGGCAAAAAAAAATGAGTCACAGTTATTTTGAGCATGTTGAATGGAGTTGTTTTGTTGTTTGGTTTGTTTTATGCGTTATGTTGATATGATATGATTTTTCAAGATGGCCGCACATGTGTTCCATGTCTCACGTTGTTCTTGTTTTTGTGTTTTGTGATGGTATATTTTATGTTTTTTTATGATTTACTTGGAAGATCGATAATCGGCTAACTGAAGTTCTGATACATCAACAAGAAAACTGATAACTATGTGGCCAGTTGGGCTGTTCTACCTATGGGGTAGCGTCGTGTTGTCATCGCAAATAGTAGACAAATTGGAGGATAGCGATGGACTGGGTGCTTTGATGTGGATTACTGCGCCTAGTATGGTGGCCTTTTTCCAGTCGGATCTGGCTCTGGATCAAACCACTGGATTACAGCAATGCGTCCTGCGAGTTTGTTTCAATGTGACGAACGGCGGATGCAGCACGTGCAGCGGTGTGGAAGGACAATGAGTGCAGGGCAGTTTGTCTCGCCAGCTGCTTGCAGACAAAGACGGAGAGCTGCTCAAGTTAAGAAACCCTTGTTGATTCTTCTGCTTCTTCTATCAGGTAACATTCACCCGAATCCAGGCCCTGAACTGGCACAACTTGAAAACCCAGATGATCTAAAAACCAGCAGTTGACTGCGTCTTATCCATTTAAATGTACGCAGTTTAATTAATAAAATTGATGCAGTTCACGTCTGGGCAAATTCAATTGATTGTGACATTATGGTTCTGTCAGAAACGTGGCTGAAATCATCAGTTACGAACAATATGATTCACATTGATGGATATAATGTTTATAGGACAGATCGTGCTACAACAGGAGGGGGAGTTGCGATCTATGTCAAAACGGCACTCAACTGTACTTGGATGGAGTCTATCAGCAAGCCAAAATATTTTGAACTGTCCATAATTAAGTTGCACTTCTCCAGCGGTGCTGATTTTATAGTAATGGGATGCTATCGTCCACCATCGGCATCTCATGAAGCTTTAACACTGTTGTCGGACTATATGAAAACGTTTTCAGACAATGACTTTGTATTGCTGGGAGACTTGAACTGGGACTGGTTAACCAAATCTTCGAAATCATTTAAGGATATTTGCGATGCTTTAAATTTGTCGCAATTAATTCATTCCCCAACTCTGTTGAATTTAAAACATATGGACAAGTCCACATTGCTTGATGTTATACTTACACATTCTCCACATAAGTATTCTTTCATTGGAATATTTAGTAATGATGTTAGTGATCATTGTACAGTTGCCTCTGTCAGAAATTGTAAACTACCTAAATGTAAGTCTACGTTTATTTTTAGAAGAAATTATAAAAATTTTAGTGAGCAAGCATTTTTACATGACCTGTATAATAGTGAAGTTTTTCATGTATGTTATATGGCAGATGTTGATCTGGCATGGAATTATTTTAAGACAAATTTTTTTGCTCTGATTAATAAGCATGCACCTCTATGAAGATTTAGAGTTCGTGGTAAAGACAATCCATGGTTTAATACATCTGTTTCTGATAAATATAATATAGCAGAAGCTTTTAATATAAAACATTTTACTAATATAAGTTCAGTCACTTCATCTGGTTTCTCTGTAGATGCAGATGGTAAAGATAATATGGCCATCTCTTCAAGTTGTATTAGAAATGTATTTAATTTTCTACCTATTTCCCCGTCTCAGGTTCATAAAGCCTTGGTAAGTCTTGATTGTAAAAATTGATTATTTGTCAGCTAATAATATTTTATGTCAAACTCAATCAGGTTTTAGACAAGGACATAGTACTATAACTGCTGCAATGTCCATCACTAATGATATAATAACTGCATTGGGTGATAAAAAATCATGTGCTGCACTCTATTGATTTATCGATTGATTGATATTTTGTTTGCGAAGGCTTAAATGTGTAGGTTTTAGTGATATAGTGTTGAAGTGGTTCTCTAATTATTTGACTGGAAGGACTCAATGTGTGTCCATAGATAATTATGTTTCTGCTCCTTTAATAGTGTAGACAGGTGTTCCTCAAGGATCAATTTTGGGGCCAATTTTATTTTCTATCTATATAAATGAACTTGGTAAAGGAGTTGAGTCAGCAAATGTACACTTTTATGCAGATGCTACTATCATCTACACTATGGTTCCCTCTTTAAAAGTGGCAGTGGACTCTTTACAGAATGCTTTTCATTTATTTCAGATTTTTCTTGGTAACTTACAATTAGTGTTGAATGCTAAAAAAACTAAATACATGATTTTTACACGGTCCAGATTATCATTAAATGATTTTATGATTCAAACTTTAAATGGTACACAGATTGAAAGGGTTGCATCTTACAAATATCTTGGTATCTGGCTCGATGATAAGCTGACTTACAGTTCCCATATCGATAGTCTTTTAAAGAAATTGAGACCAACGTTAGGTTTTTATTTTCGTGAATAACATTTTTTTTTTTTAAATGTTTCTCCTTTGTTGCTCGAAAACGTTTAGTAGAAAGTACTCTTCAATCAGTATTGGACTATGGTGATATAATTTATATGCATGCACCTCTGAATGTTTTGAAAAAATTGGATGTAGTTTATCATGCTGCTTTACGATTTGTTACTGGTACAAGTGTCCGCACACATCACTGTAATTTATATGAAATGACAAAATGGACTTCATTGTGCTTAAGGAGAAAAAAACATATGTTAATTTTTATTTTAAAAGCTTTAGTGGGTAAATTACCACAGTATATATCTAGTTTGTTGACACATACTGCACAAATATTTATAATACTAGATCAACAGATAAACTCTAACTTGAGATGCCGATTTTTCATACAGAGATAGGTCGTTCTGCTTTTTCTAATTATGCTCCGTATGTATGGAATGAGCTTCAAGGTACATTACATATGGAATCTGTACCATCTCTCGCTATGTTTAAAACTATTTTAAAGTCTGTTTATATAGAACAGTGTACATGTTTTAATAACTGACTAGGATTTGTATTGTTTTTAGAAAATTGTGTTTTATATTTGTTCATTGTGTGGTGATGTGTATTTCTTTGTAAATTTGTCCTTTGCTGCCTATCTTGACCAGGACTCCCTGGTAGAAGAGATATTGTATCTCAGTGGGACCTTCCTGGTTAAATAAGTAAATAAATAAAAAGATAAAAATTTATTTTTATTGAGAGCAATTTTTGTTGATTTTCAATAATGCATTTTAAAAAGTGATATTAATTATGAATGTTTTGAGTATTCCTTTTGGATGTATTTATGGATATAATTTTCAGTTCAATATGAGTGTATGTTTGGTGGTATTTGGGATGTGAGCACAGGAAATGCGCAGTAGTGTGTGTAAGCATTCAATGCTTATTTGCACAAATAAAATGTTTTGTCCCATGGATCCCTGTTTCTGATGGAACTGCTTGTGGAATCAAGCACCAGTGCTGTTCTGATGGCTCTAAACCGATTCTTTCCAGCAGCCTTTGTTTGGAAATCACTGCTCAAGACTACCTGTCCACACACACTCCTTGCTTTTACCTATTTGTCCCTCTTTCCCTCAGGGAAAGTTCCCAGAATTCCCAGTGCTTCAAGCTCAGACTAATGAGATCCTCTTACGGGTCACTCCTACGGCGGTGAGTTCTCAGCTTAGCGTGTGGTACACACACACACACACACACACACACACAGGGTCTTTTTGTCCTTCCCCCTCTTCAGACCACATTATTTTTGCCTTGAACACACCTTTATTTCAATGTGTGTGTCCATAATAAGCAGCTGGTGCTTGTTTTGTTGGCTGCCACAAAGACTCGTGTGATAAAACAGAAGGAGTCTCGGCTACCCAAAATGCCTCTGCAGCCCGCTGCTTTGTGAGGGCACGTAATTGCTGTCTCTAGATCTCTGAGTTCATCTAAACTAATGCTTTTCCATTTCTTGACCCATTGTTGCCTCCAGCGCTCGCGTCTCCTTGGCACAAGCTCTCTGCTCCTCCTTCAGTGCTCTTTTTTCACTTGATAGAGGATATAGACGTTCGTATCGGGGGACTACATCTGTGCTCTCAGAGGACCCTCATGAGTGCACAGGTTTTTATTACCTGTTAAGGCACCCTATAGAGAGGCTTCTGAAAACCATGTGCACTTTTCAGCTTTCTATTGCAATCTAAATCTGTTATAAATTTGAACTGTGCACATTTTGGGGAACATACATATACTGTTACACTTGTACAAGTGTCTGTATCTGCGAGTTGCACAATCTTTTCTTTTAACTAACATTTTTCTTCATTATGTCTATTACCATCATGCACTTACGAACCACAAACACATACAGTACTGACTAGTGTTGGGGGTAATGCATTACAAGTAACGGTAGTTATGTAATCAGACTACTTTTTTCAAGTGACTAGTAAAATAACGCATTACTTTTAAATTTACATTACATTTTTTTTTGTTATTAAAAACCAATAAGCAAGCCCATCCCAGGTGACAAAAAGTAATGCAAAAGTAACATAACACATTACTTTCCATAAACATAATTAGTTACTTTTTTATGGAGTAACGCAATATTGTAATGCATTACTTTTGAAAGTAACTTTCCCCAACACTGGTACTAACTGTCTTCATCTTCAACCTTGCATGGCTTTATATAGTTTTCATTAGAGATGTTTTATTTTTATTGAGAGCAATTTTTGTTGATTTTCAATAATGCATTTTAAAAAGTGATATTAATTATGAATGTTTTGAGTATTCCTTTTGGATGTATTTATGGATATAATTTTCAGTTCAATATGAGTGTATGTTTGGTGGTATTTGGGATGTGAGCACAGGAAATGCGCAGTAGTGTGTGTAAGCATTCAATGCTTATTTGCACAAATAAAATGTTTTGTCCCATGGATCCCTGTTTCTGATGGAACTGCTTGTGGAATCAAGCACCAGTGCTATTCTGATGGCTCTAAACCGATTCTTTCCAGCAGCCTTTGTTTGGAAATCACTGCTCAAGACTATCTGTCCACACACACTCCTTGCTTTTACCTATTTGTCCCTCTTTCCCTCAGGGAAAGTTCCCAGAATTCCCAGTGCTTCAAGCTCAGACTAATGAGATCCTCTTACGGGTCACTCCTACGGCGGTGAGTTCTCAGCTTAGCGTGTGGTACACACACACACACACACACACACACACAGGGTCTTTTTGTCCTTCCCCCTCTTCAGACCACATTATTTTTGCCTCGAACACACCTTTATTTCAATGTGTGTGTCCATAATAAGCAGCTGGTGCTTGTTTTGTTGGATGCCACAAAGACTCGTGTGATAAAACAGAAGGAGTCTCAGCTACCCAAAATGCCTCTGCAGCCCGCTGCTTTGTGAGGGCACGTAATTGCTGTCTCTAGATCTCTGAGTTCATCTAAACTAATGCTTTTCCATTTCTTGACCCATTGTTGCCTCCAGCGCTCGCGTCTCCTTGGCACAAGCTCTCTGCTCCTCCTTCAGTGCTCTTTTTTCACTTGATAGAGGATATAGGCGTTCGTATCGGGGGACTACATCTGTGCTCTCAGAGGACCCTCATGAGTGCACAGGTTTTTATTACCTGTTAAGGCACCCTATAGAGAGGCTTCTGAAAACCATGTGCACTTTTCAGCTTTCTATTGCAATCTAAATCTGTTATAAATTTGAACTGTGCACATTTTGGGGAACATACATATACTGTTACACTTGTACAAGTGTCTGTATCTGCGAGTTGCACAATCTTTTCTTTTAACTAACATTTTTCTTCATTATGTCTATTACCATCATGCACTTACGAACCACAAACACATACAGTACTGACTAGTGTTGGGGGTAATGCATTACAAGTAACGGTAGTTATGTAATCAGACTACTTTTTTCAAGTGACTAGTAAAATAACGCATTACTTTTAAATTTACATTACATTTTTTTTTGTTATTAAAAACCAATAATCAAGCCCATCCCAGGAGACAAAAAGTAATGCAAAAGTAACATAACACATTACTTTCCATAAACATAATTAGTTACTTTTTTATGGAGTAACGCAATATTGTAATGCATTACTTTTGAAAGTAACTTTCCCCAACACTGGTACTAACTGTCTTCATCATCAACCTTGCATGGCTTTATATAGTTTTCATTAGAGATGTGAACCAGGAACTGATGGAAATGTCTCTTGTAAATAATCAGTAGGGCTGAAGTTCACAGGAGCTGATGACAGTATTTTACTCCTCGCACCTGTACGCTCTTCTGTGAGGAGGATGATTGCAGGAGAGAATGTGTGGATTGTGGAGCGTCCGCCAGAGAACTCGAGAGCGCTCTAATGAAATCCTTCTCAAGGACGCACTTCCCCTAGGAGTCGGCAGGTTATTAAAGATGTAACTGTGTGCTGACAAGTAGAGAGAAACGGAGAAAGAAATAAAAGAATTCATTAATATGTGAAATAACACATGAATATTCTCCAAAAAGTTCAGGAGTAATAAGTGTGAAAGCTTTTCCCTGGAGCTCATCATAAAAGACAGAGAGACTGGCTCTGTTCCAAAACCTAGTGGGCTGCCTACCGAGAAGGCATTGTAAAGTGACGTCAAGGCTGTTACAAAATGACAAAAGCCTTCTGAGATACTTCAGGTGGGTCAAATTGTAAGGTAGCATCGCACAGAGAAAACAATTCCAGACTGCATCGACAAACATCTGTCTGAAATGGTGAACAAAATGTCAGTGCTATTGAATTGATATCACATTCTCATCATTCTCTCGTTCTGAATATCAGCATGGCAAAAAATAATGTTTAGGTTTTTTTGCCATACGTATGGATGCGTTTGATTCTCGGGGAACACACATAATCACAGCTGTGCACGAGTGTGATATTGCTGTTTCAGACTAAAAGTAGCCAGTTAGGCCATTTATTTCTTCTCTGTCTGAGAAAATATTTCCCAAAGAAGCTGTTTATCACACATCAACAACACACAGACTGAAAGCTGGTCTGGATCAGCATACGTGAGCGGAGTGGATAATAGTCATAGTTAAGCGTAGCTCTTATTTGACTATATTTAATTTGACTATAAAGTATTCCTCCTCAACATTCCTACTAGAGCTCTGTGAAACCGGATCATCTCACTGTCCCAGCAACATTAATGAACTGTTGAGATTAGATTTGATATTCATAAAACCAGTCTGCCACCTGAAACTTCCAACCCATAAACTGATCATCTCCCAATAAATGAATGCAAATGCCCCTGGATTGTGTCTGGGTTTGAGCTCTTGGTTTCTAACAGAATGTGAATGCTAGCGAAAAATCTCAGTCACGTTTGTAGTGTATGCATGATGATGATGATGCCGCTGCCTCTGTTTTGTTGCACAGCATCATTTGTCGGATTTCCATGGAAACCAGGCACCAGCTTTTACTACAGGACAAATGAGCCAAAGAAAAATATATATACATTTCAGGAAATGTACTGTATTAACTGAACAAGGACAAGAGTGGCAACTAACAGATGCTGAATATTATGCACAAAATGGCAAAAGCCAAGACATGATATTTCTCAGCTAAATCATTTATGTGGTGTATGGATCCAGAGATCAGCTCTGCATTTAAGTATTTCCTCACTTCCAAGTCTAAACTCTAATGTAACAGTACAGTCAGATATCATACTAACATACATATTCACATACATATGACAAACTTCTCACGACATGAGGCAGCAGTCTCAAACAATCTTCTGACACACTTCATTTGATAACGTCATTCCCACTGGACTCTAGGTCACTGGATATATGTATGGATCAGGGGTTTCCCTGGACCGTTTGGACCCGGAAACGGTGCTCCTTACATCACGACTTAACAAGCGGATGGTCGCAAGTTCCGTCATTACCAATAGAGTTCAATGGAACTAACAACCATAGTTAGCTAACAATGCTTTTGGGAAACGCACGCTAGCAATGTGAAGAAAGGCCTTTTCACACTGAACGTGAAAATTCGGTGCTATGATGGTTTTTAATCAAAACAATAGATCCCTATGGGGCTATTCACACCAGGCGCGATCATTCGTGATACAAAAAAGTGAGGGTTTTTTTTTCTTTCTGCGTGTCGATTTTTTTCCCCCCGGCGTTCCGCAGCGAAACGGCCGTCCAATCAGATTTGAGCTAAGATCACGTGCCTGGACCAGCTGCTGTTGCACAAAAGGGTGAGAGTGATGGTGCTGTTTTGAAAACCAAGTGTAAACAAACTCCGAAGAAGAGTATTCTGAGAGAAAAGAGAATGCCGAGTTCTTATTATCAATGGAATCTGAGAACAGATTTGTTCTCACGTGTTCTTTATACAGAATATCATTTCTATTAATTCTCCACTGAATGTGATCTGAGGAGCACCGTCCGTTTTCTTCCACGAGTGCGAGTGTTATGAGTCAGAGTGCGTTCACTCAAGATCTGTCAATCATGGGGTCATACATAATCTCCTGCCTTTATGTATGAAAAAATGAGAGAAACATTTTTCTATACATGAAATATGAAAGCAAATAGACATATGATTATGACGATATATTTTCTGTATGTGTTTTATGCAGCTCATGGTATTTTTATTACAATAAAGGATGTTTATGACAAATGATAAACAGGTGTCGTGCTCAATCCATTATAAAACATACAAAGAGTGCATGTCTGCCTATTACAGAATAAAAATCCACTTTAGATCTTAATCGGAAGTTATTGCAAGCACTCAATGATGATTTAAAGTGGGTTTTAAGCAAAAAACATAATCGCATACATTTTCAAGTGTAGCTGGATGCTAATTGTACCACTGTTTATATTTTAAGATGTATTCTTGTAAGCATTATAGATAGTTTGTTTCTGGTGTAGAACCAAACTTTATTTATCTTAATTTAATGCTGTATATTGAGCCATATGGCCAATCAGACTCCGAATGTGAATGACAAAATAACCTTATGTAATTCATACACTACAGGGTTAAGTAGTGCATAAGTACATAGTGTATAGTGCGTCATTAATGAAACAAAACTCCTGATGGACAACTGGACATGCTTCTCTGTGTTCGACACATGCTCTTAATGACATGTTTCAGAAATGGGTGGTGCTTGTCCCCACCGTAAATGACGCCTGCGACTTTAGGAATGTCAGGTGTGAAAAAAAGAACTCCAGTGAAATGGAGAAAGTCTCATTTCATACAGAAGAGCGCTGCTGTCTCTGTAATCCAAAATAAAACGACTCATATCCCAGCTGCTCTTAAAGCAGCTCACACTAGCGGACCACTCCAGCATGACCCTCTCATTTTGAGACATTTCCTCGCTCTCCTACTGCTCTCATGGATAACAAGCATCATTGCATTCACACAGACAGGAAAAGATGGATGGCTGCTCGTCCTCTCAGCGCCTCCACTCAGTGTGAGGGAGACGCTCTATGAACGAGGAGATGGCAGTGTGAAGTGTGAAGGGTCCTCAGAGGTGGGAGAGCTTTAGTAATTAGCTTAAGCGGCACTGTTGTCACTTTGCTATCAGAACAGTCTGTCCATTGAATCAGACCCATTTCAACAGATGTATAAAATCAGGCACCCCGCCGTGCAGTCTGCATTTACAAACATGGATCATTCTGAAGGGCTCAGTGAATTCAAGTGTGGTACTGTGATATGATGCCACCTTTGTAATAAGTCAGTTTGTGAAATTTCATCCCTGCTAGATATTCTACAGTCAACTATAAGTGGTATTATTGGAAATTGGAAGCGTTTAGGAACAGCAGAAACTCAGCCAAGAACCGTAAGATCAAGTCAAATCACAGAGCAGGTCACTGAGTGCTGAGGCGCCTAACCCTAATTCCAGAGCTGTAGAGATCCAAACTTCCACTGGCATTAATATCTGCACACAAACTGTGCGGTGGGAGCTTCATGAAATGGGTTTCCATGATCGAGCAGCTGCATGAAGCCTCACATCACCAAAAACAATGCCGAGCATCAGATGGAGTGGAGTAAAGCACGCAAACACTGGACTCTGGAGCAGTGGAAACCTGTTCTGTGGAGCGAGCAGTCACAGTCTGATGGATGAGTCTGGGTTTGGAGAACGTTACCTTCCTGACTGCATTGTGCCGACTGTAAAGTTTGCTGGAGGAGGGATAATGGTATGGGACTGTTTTACATAGGTTGGGCTCGGTTCCTTACTTCCAGTGAAGGGGAAATCTTAATGCTTCAGCATTCCAGGACATTTTGGACACTGCTTTGCTTCCAACTTTGAACAGTTTGAGGATGGCCCTTTTCTATTCCAGCTTGACTGTGCCCCAGTTTACAAAGCAAGGTCCATAAAGACATGGTTGGATGAGTTTGGGTTAGGGTTAACGTAAAGGAACTTGACCAGACCACACAGAGCCCTGATCTCAACCCCATCAAACACCTTTGGAATGAACATGAATGGAGATATGTGAGCCAGGTCTTCTCATGCAACATCAGTGCCTGACCTCACAAATACTCTACTGGATGAATGGGCAAACATTTTGACAGAAACACTCCAAAATGTTGAGGAAAGCCTTCCCAGAAGAGTGGGAGACTATTCCCAAAAATAATGTGCCAAGAGGAGGATTTCTGGAATCCCCGGTATAACTTTGTATAATTACCCCACCAGGCAACCTACAACCCAAGATTTCTTGGGTTATTACCAATGAAATCCAATAAATAGGCTACACAGATTAATTCCCTACACCGGACAAAGAGATGTGGGTGAACACAAATAAATTACTTTTATTAAACCACAGAAATATCAAACAGAAGGACCAAAAATTATTCAGCACATTAAGAAAATAGTACTGTTACACTTCATTGACAATAAACACATCATATCATAAAATGTCAAAAACACACACACACACAAACATTACTGACATCACAAAGGCAACAAACTGTGAAACAACAAAACAAATCAATCAATCAATCAACAATGGGACCAAGGGTTACCAGCAAGGGGGAAACTCAAATAAAGAATATAGCTGCAAGCAGAAAATAAGGGGCCAAGAACAACAGAGGCGCAAAACATGGCAGGGATGATCAGACCAAATGCAACAATGAGAAATTAAAGACATTTTAAGGTGATTTTACTCAAAGTGGCTGATAAATCATAAATTCATTCATTAGTAATATGATTTAATGGTTTGTCCATTTTGACCAATAGGTGGCATTGTTACCAAATTGATGTGGTGTCAGGGTTCTGTGACTTCGGTCTAGTGTAATTCATGGTTTTGTGACAGAGCCCTGACACTCGCGTCATGTCATTGTTTTCATGTGAGCGTGCGGCTTCGAGAGTGCTCGAGCCGTGCGCTCTCGTCTGCGTGTACTGTTTCATGTTGGAGCGTGTTGTTCAGATCCCGGCACTCATGTTCTTGTTGAGTTTCGGTTTCGTGTCGGGGTCCGGACACTCGCGCTCCATGTTCTGTCTGTTGTGGGAGCGTGCGGTCTCGAGTTCGCTCGGCCGTGCGCTCTTCTGTCCATGTGTTTTGTGTAGCACGCGTGCTTTTCTTGTTGTCTTGTGTGAACACGCGGCTTATGAGTTTTCTCATTAGCTGCGTGTTCGTGTCTTTTTGTTCAAGCACATGGCTTGTGATTGTTTTGCTGGCCATGTGCTTGTGTTTTGTTTTGTGTGAGCACATGGCTTTTGTCTTTGTTTCCTGTGTGCCATGTGCTCTCATGTCAATTGTCTTGACCCCACCCATCTTGTTACCTGATTATTGGTTCATTTGCCCCACATGTGTTCCCTCGTTACCCTCCTCATTTGCTCTCCATTTATTCTCCTTGTGTTTGCAGTCCTGGGCCAGTTCGTCACCATATCTCCCTGGATGTGTCCTGTCGTGTCGTGTCGAGATCCTGTCTTGCCTAGCCTTGCCAGCCTGTTTTTCCCCCACGGGGTAGTTTTTGTTGTCTGTTTTGTTTTTATTTTATTAATAAAGCCCTTATCTTCCTGCACTATTGAGTCCTCGCTCCATCCTTCATCCCCAACCCTGACAGTACGAACTGGCCAAATATGAGGACTCAGCGGAGGAAGGGCTTGCGCTGTCCACCAGCCTCCACTCTCTCCAGCCCTCTCTATGAACGCATGCTCCAGTTCAAGTCCTTGAGCTCCCTCCGTCAACAGGGGGCTGACCTGAGGGAGTTCGCCCTGGAGTTCAGCATAACTGCAGAGGGACTGGGGTTCAATCATGCGGCCCTCAAGGACTTCTTTAATTACGCCCTTGATGAGCCCCTCAACTGGTCAACCCCCAGAGGTGGCCGAAGAGACTGCAGCGCCCCCAGAGGTGGCCGAAGAGGCTGCAGCACCTCGGTCTCGTAAACGGAGGAGGGGTAGGAGGAAGAATGGGTCCGCCTCACCACCCCTAGAGGCGGCTGAAGAGGCTGTAGCGCCCCTAGAGGCAGCTTATGAGGCTGCAGCACCCCCAGCGGTGCCTGATGAGGTTGCAGTGCCCGGTGTTCAGATCCCGGCACTCATGTCTTGTTGAGTTTCGGTTTCGGTTTGAGTTTAAAGGAGTCTAAAAAAGTATGTTTTCAACATAAAATGGTGGACAGGAAGTTCAGCAGATTATGGCATAATTAGTATCGATGTTCTCAGCATGATCCAAGGAATCTATCAAGACAATAGGCAAAATTAATACAAAGTTATTAGCATTTTTTTACCCTTTTTTTTTTAAAATAATTTGACTACAAGCTGGCGCTGCCACAAAACTTTTTGAGTGCCTTCAGGGCATGGAGCCAAAGACACATACCAAGTTTCATAATGATATGCCAATGCATTTGTAAAATAAGGCTTTTTTGTTTACATTCCAAATGGCCAACATGGTAAAGACACCAGTCTTGTGATTTTTGGCCAAACCTTTCAGAAGTTATAAGCAAAAATAGCCATTTTTCATATCTCCTGACCACTAGGTGGTGCTGTGCTGAAACTGTGCAGGCTCCCTCAGGTCATGGTTATTATAACACACACCAGATTTGGTCTAAATACACTAAAGCGTTGTGGAGATATAGCCTCATGTCCACTTTTGGCAAGCTCTTCGACAAATTTGTTTGCATGTTATTTGGAAACAGTTTGACTGATCAACTTGATTTCCATGCTTTTTAGTCAACATGGTCTGAAGATGATATAGTAAAATTTTCATAAAAACCAAATAAACGGTCTAGCAGGAGTTTGAAAAAGTAGGTTTTTAGAAAAATGTAAAAAAAAAAAAAAAAAATTATTATTTTTATGATGGAAAATGACATCATAGTGCATTTGAATCGACTTGAGCCAAGGAATCAGAGGAAAAAAATAATTATTTATAGTCCTTACGGTTCAAAATGTATTAGCGCAAACATGAGTTTGCACCACTTTGGACAAGTGGTGGCGCTAGAGGGTTTGAGTTAGAGACTTCAAATTTGGTGTGGTTAATGTTCAGACTGTCTTCTATCCTGTCATGTGCCAAATTCCACAACTTTTTACCATACGGTTCTATGGGTTGCCATAGACTTCCAGAGCAGTAGCAGCAGCAGAATGATTGATTGATTGATTTCCTTTCAGTCTATTCCTCTAAGCAGCATTCAAAACATGCATACTATTAACGAACACTTAAAGTACATCTCTCTCATACAGTATTATTACACATGAAAATCCTAGTCTGGAGGAGCTCCAAAACATGCTTTAGTAAATGTAATTGGAAAACATTGGAGTAATTTCCCACTCTTGACAGCTGAATGTCAAGTCAAGTCACCTTTATTTATATAGCGCTTTTAACAATACAGATTGTGTCAAAGCAACTGAACAGCCTTAATTAGGAAAATAGTGTGTCAATAATGCAAAATGACAATAGTAAACACAAATTTTTCAGTTAAAGGCAGTTCATCATTGAATTCAGTGATGTCATCATCCAGCTCAGTTCAGTTTAAATAGTATATTTGCAATCAAGTCAACGATATCGCTGGAAATGAAGTGTCCCCAACTAAGCAAGCCAGAGGCGACAGCGGCAAGGAACCAAAACTCCATCGGTGACAGAATGGAGAAAAAACCTTGGCAGAAACCAGGCTCAGTCGGGGGGCCAGTTCTCCTCTGACCAGACAAAACCAGCAGTTCAATTCCAGGCTGCAGCAAAGTCAATGTGCCGAGGAATCATCTGGTTCCTGTGGTCTTGTCCCGGTGGCCGTCTAGGAGACAAGGTCTTCACTGGGGATCTGTCTCTGGGGCTCATCTAGTTGTCCTGGTCTCCGCTGTCTTTCAGGGCTGTAGAGGTCCTCTCTAGGTGCTGATCCACCATCTGGTCTGAATATGTACTGGATCCGGGTGACTGCAGTGACCATCTGATTAGTTTTTCAAATTGGTATGTTTCGCCGGGCTGCGAAGAAATGTAGAGCTGAGTATCATCAGCATAACAGTGAAAGCTAACACCGTGTTTCCTGATGATATCTCCCAAGGGTAACATGTAAAGCGTGAAGAGTAATGGCCCTAGTACTGAGCCTTTAGGTACTCCATACTGCACTTGTGATCGATATGATACCTCTTCATTCACTGCTACGAATTGATGGCGGTCAGATAAGTACGAATGGCTTTCACTTAAATGCTCTTTTGCAGGTGCTATAAGGCATTTAAAACATTTATGCTCCAAATAAAAAATCCATAGTTTATTTTTAAAGGGGTCCTATTATGCTCTTTTACAAAGTCTTGATTTTGTTTTGGGTGTGTACTAGAACAGGCTCTCATACTAGGTTGTTCGAAAAACATTATTTTTCACATATTTTACATTATTACAACACCTCTCTCCCCAGTCTGGCATGAACGGCTCGAATAGTTCCTGTATCAAATGAAAGCCCGCCTTCTGAAATACGAAATGTGCTGTGATTGGTTGTAACTTTGCAGATCTTTTTTATGCTCAAACAGCAACATTACTGACTTACTAAAGTTGAAAAAGTGAAAAAGCATAATAGCACCCCTTTAATCATCCAAAGCGACCTCTAGGTTTCCCCTTTTGTCATGGATCATGAGTCCAGTTGATTTTTAATGAAACTTCCAAAAATAAAATTTTGTTCCACAATAAAATGGTTGGTTTTCTAAAACAATGATTTGCAAATTGTTTGTAAATATATATTGGCTATAAAGTATATACAGTTGAAGTCAAAAGTGTACATACACCTTGCAGAATCAGGATTTTCACTCAACATGAAAGGTGTCAATGTTTCAGATTCATATTTCTTTTTTTTTTTTTTGCATTAAAATCTGTAAAGAATCAGTGTGAAATGAATTCAAATACAATGAACACTGAAGCACTGACAACAGTTAAATATGGCACAAAGTTAGACCTGTGTGGATTTAATATAAACACACTTCTCTTCAATACGAGCTGATTCTGTATTAAACAAGGTGTTTAGTAACCCTGTCCACTCTGAACAGCTCCAGATTCTTAAATGTAGAAAGCAATTCATCTACTTTTTACAACAAAATAATTTGGCAACCCCTTACAGAAACAAGATTACACCCAATATTTTTTGAGGGTTTTTTGGAGTTTTTATTTATGCATGTGTTTGCACACATCAGCTGACTAGGTGCTTGTATGTATTATTATACCGTTACATATACTAAACCAGTGAGTTAGACGTACATAACATGTGTGGATAGGTACGTTGACAATCACAGCCATTTAACTGCAGAATTAACCACTGTATTTAACATCTGAAAACCTTTAGAAAAACAATCCAGAGTTTCAATATAACCAAATTCAAATTTTACACTGCTGTTTTTCTTCCTATCATCCTCTTCCCACAGATGACAGGCAGATATTTTCAGCTTTATTTGACTTTACTGTAGCTATGAAGACAAGCTTGCACCAATCCACTGACTCAAACATTAAGTGAATGCTAATATCATCTGAGATTGATCGCCTCCGACCCGAACGCCGCCGTGGGAATGTGAGTGAGTCAGCGTTCTGGGTGCAATTCAGCTAAAGACCTGAAAAACAGAAATGAGAATGGCCATCTGGCCACAGTCTGAGCAGAAACATCACGGACAATATCCCTCCACAGAGTCTGAAGATATGTGGATGGAGAGAGTGAGGGGTAGGTGGGAGGTGAGAGATGAAGAGAGAGAGAGAGAGAGCAGTGGGCTGTTAGTAATCACTAAGAGGTTTGTGTGTTTGGGTTGAGAGCAAAGCCAAAGCAAGTCCTGGTCCAGACGTGCTGTGGCTCCAGCTGTGTTGTGATTGTGGGGTCCATGACAGCGCAAGCGGCAGGAGCTGTGTTTTATAGCAGCGTGTTTAATACGTCTTCATTGCGTACTGAGCATGGACCATCAGCTGGCATCTCACACCCTTACTTCTTCTCAGCTGCTCGAATATTAACACGCCAATCATGTGCAGTCAGATATTGACGCTATTTTAAGATGCATGTTCCCTCTTCTGAAGAACACAAAAAGAGATGCTTTGCTGAATGCATTTCATGCAATGAAAGCTGACAGTGGAACAGTGAAATAAAGTGTCTTTGCAGTAATATTATCAATTTAATTGCACTGACACTATCGGATGAGAACAAAACATGAACTGAATAGAGCTGAATAATGACACTGTTGTCTTTGGTAGAGCTGAATTTGTTTTATGACTGATGAACTCAATATTTTTCACCATTTAACTGCAATGTTAAATGTGTAAGCAGCAGTCTTAGCGCCGCCCCAGCGACAATTCTTCCAGCATCCCTCCACCTCCCCATCTCCTCCTTCATTCCTGTTATTCTCCCTCTGTGTAGTACTGCAATGGGGGGGTTGAACTCGGAGCTCAAGCCGAGCCTCTGTCAAGGACAGCAAGCCAAGCTCGTTTACCTTTAACCATCAGGACTGGATGGGCAGGGGAACTCGTGAAACTATACTTAAAACGTTTATTATGTGGCAGCTGATTTATAAGATCGATGTGGCCCTTGAGGTGGTGTCATGAATTTACTGCAGATTTACAGTAATGTGTGATCATTTGTCCTTGTAGACACAAACCAGTGCTCTTTCAGCAGCACAGGTCAACACCATGTTTCTCTGTCCACTCATAATGTATGTTTTCTGAAGCGGACATTGCTCTGGGGACAGACAGACTGTAACTGCACTAGCCTGACACTCCCTCTGAAGTCTCTATCGCAAGCTTTACTCATGTCCCAGATCCAACGTCCCTCTGGTCATATATTCTCCCTTTAGATCAGTGTTCGTTTTACTGAGAGGATTGTTATAACAATGATTAGCAGCCATTTAATTGGACTGCTATTCTAAAAGTAAAAAAAAAAAAACTTTCATCACCCAATCATTTCATGATTCACTCTCCCAAACCCATTTGACTTTCTTTCATCATTGGATGAAATGATGAAAGTATTCATGGAAAGAAGTATTCAATTGTATTCCATGGAAAGAAGCGAAGTCATTCAGGTTTGGAAACCAACAGAAATCCACTGGTGCACGCTTGCTGAAAAGCAGGTCCTCTCCTCTCCACTATAAAATATTTTTCATCAAAAAGGACCTTTTGCATGTTAGGTGAATGCGATGACCACTACTCTACAGAAACCTCACATGTGCTCTATTGAAGAAACGTTTCAAACAGATAATTTATAGCAGGAGTACGACGCGTTTTAGTGCCACGTTAAAAAAAAATTTAAATCTAAGATTACGAGATTAAAGTCGTAATATTTCGAGAATAAATTCGAAATTACGAGAATAAAGTAGAAATATTTCGAGAATAAAGTCGAAATTACGAGAATAAAGTCAAAATATTATGAGAATAAGTAAAAATATTACGAGAATAAAGTCGAAATTTTGAGAATAAAGCCGAAATGTTGCAAGAATGAAGTTGAAATGTTTCGAGAATAAAGATTAAAGTTATACTATTTTGAGAGTATATTCTAGCCTTTTGCGCATGCAAATGGCCTGGATTGGGAGCACCGGGAGATATTCCAAAGTCTCAGCTTTCAAAATCTGTCAGTTTTATAGCGAGACACAAACAATATGTATATTACAATGTGTTTTTCACGCTCTTTAATGTGGCTGTAATAGATCGCTGTATTCGCTTCCGTTTAAGCGGCATGTGAGCCAATCATCTTTCCGATTACAATAATGAGACATTATTTTCATTATAAATTAGGCTATATTTTTTTTCATGCCTTCTGATGTTCCTTCACTTTTATATCTTGCTATAAACTTGAAATAAAGAGGAAAAACACATTTATAATTTGTATTTCGTGATAAAACTGACAGAATTTGAAATCTGGGCCATTTGCATGCGCAATATAGGCTATACTCTCAAAATATTATAACTTTAATTTCTACGATTTAAATTCTCGAAACATTTCGACTTTATTCTCGAAACATTTCGACTTTATTCTCGTAATATTTTGACTTTATTCTCATAATTTTGACTTTATTCTCGAAATATTACGACTTTAATCTCGTAATTTTTTATTTTTTTTTATTTTTTAACGTGGCACTAAAATGCCATCATACAGCAGAAACATTGCACATCAGATGTTTTTAGTATGGTCTGTTTCTTGTAGACAGCAATGTGATTAAATGGAAAGCAAACTGAGATATTCCCATAAGTCTCTTGCTTCTTGGATGTTTCTTTCTCTTGCTTGTCACATTTTTCTCTTTAGCTTAAAAACCTCTCATTTGTTTCTTCTAATATTTCAGAAAAATCTCAAAAACATCACACACTGTGCAGCAAGGAAAATATTGGTAACACTTTTGTTTATAGGCCAATTCTTACTATAATCTAGTTGCTTATTAGCATGCATATTACTAGCATATTGGCTGTTAATTGGCACTTGTAAAGCACATATTGCCTTATGCTTTATTCTGCAGGACCATATTATATAAGTTTCGGTTTAGATCCAAGATGGCGCCGCAGACGGCCGCCTCAGTGTTTGGCTCTTCAGTTTTTGTACTGGTTTTGTTAGTTTTTCCTGTTTTTTGTTTCTCAAACACGATCAGTTTCACCAGGGATGAACTGCTGAACATTCGGCAGTATACATCACACAATCTTCTACCGGATTTAGTCTATTCAGACGTTTTGCTGAACATTGTAGTTGGCGGAGCAGCGTGCTGATCAAACGCTTCAAGACGCGCAGACTCATTTAACATTCAACAATGATAAGCCATGGTTTACAGCAAAACTTCGTCATGTTCGTCAGGCCAAAGAGGACGCCTACAGAAAAGGGGACAGAGTCTTGTACAATCAGGCCTGAATTACACTGAATAAGGAGATTAGAGTGGCTAAGAGGAACTACACTAAAAAGCTAGAACACCAGTTTTCTGCCAACGACCCTGCATCAGTAACTTTAGCTCTGTTTTCAACACCATGATCCCAACACTCCTCCAGATCAAACTAACCCAGCTCTCTGTCCCTAGCTCTATCTGTCAATGGATCACCAGCTTTCTGACAGATAGGCAACAGCTAGTGAGAATTGGTAAATTCACATCCAACAGCCGCACCACCAGCACTGGCGCCCCTCAGGGTTGCGTCCTCTCCCCACTGCTCTTCTCCCTCTACACCAACGTCTGCACATCTAAAGACCCCTCTGTCAAGCTCCTGAAGTTTGCAGATGACACTACAGTCATCGGTCTCAGCAAGGACGCTGACGAGTCTGCTTACAGACAGGAG
>NW_015654490.1:365458-376462 GCF_001515625.1 Sinocyclocheilus rhinocerous
CCTATTCTATCTATAGCACACCTGTACATACAATTTATTCTTTTTTGTGGTTTATTTATATTTATGTATGTGTATTTTATTCACATCTTATTTGTATTATCTGTGTGTTGTTGTTGTCTCTGTGTACTGGAAGCTTGTGACACTAAAACAAATTCCTTGTATGTGCAAACATACTTGGCAATAAAGCTCTTTCTGATTTCTGATTCTGATTTCTGATTTATTGAGGCAAAATCAGAGTTAATAGATAATAGTGAGAATTGGTCCCCAAACTAAAGTGTGACCAAAATATCTCAATATGAACTTAAACATGTCTTAATTCCATATAATATTGATTAATAATCAAATTGTTCAGTGATTAAGTTTTAAGCATCTCCCTTGTGTCACCTTTTTTCAACAAAAAAGCTCCAGGGTTATTATTCCTGTAAAAAGACTTCTTTGAAGGGGACATCAGATGCCAATTTTCCACAAGTTGGTATGATTCTTTAGGGTCTTCATGACTCAGGTCTACATGTCTGTAACATACTTTGGTTAAAATTCCTCAATGGTGGTGTAAAACAACACCCATTTTACCCTGTCAAAAACAGCTCTGTTCACCCCGCCCCCTCTTCAGTTTTTTGTGTATTTAGTGGTGCGTTACCATCAAAAACAAAACTAATCCACTGCGTCCTCAGTGGCTCTGATGTTCACTTTTACATACAACTACAAAACACCTGCATTGCTTACGAGACATTGCTGTTGCTGTAGCGGCTCGAGCGCAGAGAAAGTGACAGACAGCGTACAACTGGCTGAGGGCAGAAATATGCCTGTGGGTGGGGCCAGACAATCAAAAAAAAGAGATGTAAATGGATTTTTATTAGGGCTGTCAATCGATTAAAATTTTTAATCTAATTAATCACAATTACTTTTTCTGTGATTAATCGCACACTACATGAAATTAAGCATAGATCATTTATCTTGTTTCAAATGTTTATTTTGTCATCATTTGCTATATCCAGCAAAGTAAACCAAAAGATTGAAGGGTGATTCTCAAAAATCTATATTTTCTGCAAGCTTTTTTCAAGATAAATTTAGATGTCTTTCCAAAAAAGGACACTTAGAACGTTCATGACCAGTTTATGCAGCAATACTGATAAGTCAGATGGTTCACATTCTTTTGATTCAAAACCCACCGACTTACACTGAAGAAGGGACCTGAGCCGAAGACTGTCATAGAGAACATTACAGAGATTTGAGAGTGCAGTAAATAACCACCAAAAAACACGCAGCTTTTGTCTTCTCCAGATGTTAACTGATGGACTGGAGTTCTGTGGATTATTGTGATGTTTTTATCAGCTGTTTGGACTCTCATTCTGACGGCACCCATTCACTGCAGAGCATCCATTGCTGAGACACTGATGCAATGCTACATTTCTACAAACCTGATGAAGAAACACCCTCATCCTAATCTGGGATGAACTGAGGGTGTGGACATTTTCAGCTGATTTCCATTTTGGTGTGAACTATTCCTTTAAGACAGGGTTCCTCAAATCTTGCCCTGGAGGGCCAATGCACTGCAGAGTTTAGCTCCAACCCTGATCAAGCTCACCTACCTGTGATATTCTAATGATCCTGAAGACACTGATTAGTATGCTCAGGTGTGTTTGATTAGGGTTAGAGCTAAACTCTGCAGGAAAGTGGATCTCGTGGGCCAGATTTGAGGATCCCTGCTCTAGTCCATCAATTAATGTATTGTGAAGTGACACTGATGCAATGCTACATTTCTACAAACCTGAAGAAGAAACAATCTCATCTACATCTGGGATGTTCAGAGGGTGAGGACGTTTTCAGCTCATTTACATTTTAGTGTGAACTATTCCTTTAAGAACTTTCGTGTATGAAATGCTTATTCTTTACAGCCCTTCTCATCTTTAGTCTAGTCTTTAAGTTGACACGCATCCTTGCTTATGATAGCAAAGACATAAAAAGCAATGTGTTGTCTTCAGAGATGTCTTGACTGTCTGATGGACAGCATTCGTGGGAGGCTGTTGATTTAATGATGACTTAATGATGTATTCAGACATTTGTTCTGTTCTGAAAAGCTCGGATGTCGTTTCCTTCATAAACTACAATAGGAAAAATATGACTATGTCTGACAAACACAAACACCTTTCTAAAGGTTTGTAATATTTAAACATTTGTTTATGCTTATATATAGACCTGCTGTGGCACAGGGAATGCATCTGCTATATTTGGATGATTATCACTCTTTCTGTAGCTCCGTTATATAAGCATTTTAATCATCCAGATTCATACATCTCTGAAATACGGCATTATCACAAAAGAAAAAAAAACATTATACAGAAAAGGGTAATCAGATGTTGTATCCCTGAAGCGATCAATTTTGTAATAATGACCAACTGATTGTACATTATCCAAGATAAGCTGAACACAAACAGCAAACAGCTTTCCCAGATAAGCACGCACTTATACAGTGCTACTATGGATAATTGTCATTATTCAGAAATCTTTTAATGCTGAATGATATGATTGACCCACTCAATATGATGCATTCCACAGAAAAATAACATTATTATTAGTATTATTATATTATGTTATTATACATTATATAAAAAATACCTCAGTCAACATTGCATCAGTAATAATACAAACAGAAAACATAACAAGAGCTAAAATCTAAAGACATGCAATTATTATTATTATTATAGCTTGTAGTGACTGAGGTTAGCAGATGTGGGCTCTTTCAAAGTCTACCGGACACCTTTGGCACACAATTTTCAGTATAATATGATCTATTTCTAAACTTGTATTCTGTATACAGCAGATAGTCTGTAAATTAAGATGCACTGGGTTGTGATGCTACAACACAAAATGACTGAGGCTAGAAAACTCTTTTGCACAGTTTACCCTAAATGCATGACTAGCGCTGCCTCCAGCATTTATATTTGTGTAATCTCTATTTGTGCACCTCTAGAGCAAACGGCAGAGGAAAACTGTAGCAGAAGAGATTTTGGCAAGCCTTCATCTCAATTGATTTTTGATATGGGCCAAAGTTCTGGACTTCAATCACTATGTGTTCTGGACACATTGATTTCATGTCTATTTTTAAGGGAATGTCTACTGCTGGATTTGTGCCATTTCATACTTACTGCAGTCAAGACTGAGAAACTGTCTTATAGCGTCAGAAGACTTGGAATATAGAGCACAAGCGATATAAACTTATTTTATGATGTTCTTTTATAGGTTTTGAACTTTGACAGCCCCAGTCCTCATTCACTTTTTTTATGTGTGGAAAAAGCAGCATGGACATTTTGCTAAACTACCAGATAGTTGTGTTTGGAATAAGATGAGGGTGAGTAAAGGACAGAATTTAGCTGTTCGTTTAAGCAGTCGCAGAGGACAGGAACACCTCGCCTGCATCACATGGAGAAAGTGCATCTGTCTTGCACTACTGCAAAAGATTCAGAGAAAACTTACACATCTAATCTACAGAGAATCACACACACTCTCTTCTCTAATAAAACACACTGAACATCAGCTACAGCAAAATGAAACTAAATACATTAACAGCATGTGATGAGAGATAAAAATGAGGCAATATTTGACTGTATTAGATGAGTCTGAGAAAGCACTCACAGATGGAGCAGGTTTGTTGAACAATAATGGAGCATCTGTGAATCTAAACATGTACTTATAATTACACTTGTCATTATGAGCCCTTTAAGCCGCAGATTTGGATGGTTTTTCTCTCACCCTGGTAATTACATTGCCCCTTTTCTTTTTTAAACTGCTCCTGGGGCTTTTTGACAGCTGAGATAATTTTGCATTGAATCTAAATCAAAGCGTCTCCTTAAAAGCACACAGCAGGCTTAATTAAAGCATAGAGAACAGCTGAATAATGTACGCTTTCAGGAGGTGTAATATTGCAACAATGAATATTAATTATGCATAAACCTTCGTTTTCAATAAGTCAGAGACACATTGATAGCTTTCAATGACATAACAGAGCATGATAATTCTCATTTTATGGTTCCGTTTTTTTCCCTTTTCCTACAAGCCACAGAACAAAATTTAGAAGTTAAGAAATTTATAGAAATGATGTCTATGGATTCACACAAAAGCTCAACTAATGGTGTGTGCGTGTGTGTGTTATTATTTTTTCTTTTCTTTTGTGCCATATTAGAGATACAACTAAAAAATCAAAATATTGAGAAAATCATCTTTAAAGTTGTTCAAATGAAGTTCTTAGCAATGCATATTACTAATCAAAAATTAAGTTTTGATATATTTACTGTAGGAAATTTGCTAAATATCTTCTTGGAACGTGATCTTTACTTAATATCCTAATGATTTTTGGCATAAAAGAAAAATCAATAATTGTGACCCATACAATGTATTGTTGGCTATTGCTACAAATATACCCCAGCGACTTAACACTGCTTTTGTGCTGCAGTGTCACATGTGTGTAGTTTTGTTGATGGAAATGTTCATAATAAGTTGCATGTTTATAATGTTTATAATAATAAGAAGAAATAAGCTTATAATAATAAGCTTTCATTTAATTAGACACGTAGACACATAGCAAAATCTGAAAGATTTACAATTTCATCATTATAGCCTTACATATATTTTAGATTTTTCAAAATCCTAAAACTTTGTTTATTGCCAGGTTTAAATGAACAATAAAACAGTGCGGCCGTAGTGCTGCAGTGTCACATGTGTGTAGTTTTGTTGATGGAAATGTTCATAATAAGTTGCATGTTTATAATGTTTATAATAAGAAGAAGAAATAAGCTTATAATAATAAGCTTTCATTTAATTAGACACGTAGACACATAGTGCAAAATCTGAAAGATTTACAATTTCATCATTATAGCCTTACATATATTTTAGATTTTTCAAAATCCTAAAACTTTGTTTATTGCCAGGTTTAAATGAACAATAAAACAGTGCGGCCGTAGATTTTTACACCCGCCGTATACAGTATAGCTAGCCTATTTATTCAATTGTCATTTGTTATATATATATATACTAATGTTAATAAACGGGCTACACAGACAGCCTGCAGCACACAGTGCTCGTGTCGTTGAATAGCAGCTAATGAAGCGTGTTATCGGTCAGCATGGCTCCAGCCTCAGCAGCTGATGAGAGGAGCCCTCTGCTGTTCTCAGGCTTCACATCACACGCACAGCTCGATGAGGATGATGATGATGGAGCTGTCAGAGGGATCTGCCCAGGTGTGTGCGCGAGATTCATAGATACACACCTGATGAAGCAGCTCGGCAGGTCCACTAAACCCGAGCAGAAGCGGCTCTTTCCCACTGAAGATGGATGTTTGATTCACCTTACAGAAGTGCATGGACGCTTGAGATGCAGGTCAGTCAAAGTTGTTCTTGTTTGCTATTTTATATTAGTTATAGATTGCATTGAAAGAAAGAGGGGTGAAAAACAAGCGTCGAAGCAACTTCATTAGAAATGAGCGGCAGTCTCGATTTATAATCTGACTTTTCACAGTGATTCTTGACAGAAAACGGGATTTTTAACACTTTTATCAAACATTTAACGTAATCACGCGACGGGCGAGATTCTAAAAGGGCTCGTTTGAATGGAGTAATGACTCGATATGAAAGCGGCGGATATCATCAGCTCTTGTTGGGTTCCTCTTTCTTTTGAATGAAGCTGCACGCAGCAGTGGATTCGCGCTCAAGTTACAGTAAGTTTCTCGGTTTTGCTGTTGTCACGACGAGCCTGATTCTGAGACACGCAAGCTTTCGCGGTGTAAAGCGCTAAACGATGCTTAAATTGATGCAGGAAAAAAGAAAGACCAATAGCAATTCAGTAGGCAAATATTAACCTACACAACGCCTTCCCATCGGGCAAAATCTTAGTCATGGGGAAACTGACCAACATCCTCACCTCACGGGTGTCTCAAATGAACAATAGATTCTACCTGAATTATGGGTTTGATATGACAAACTTGTGACTTTCTCATAAATATTACAGCTCAGTTGCAATGCCTGCTGAAGTCTTAATGCTGTTTAGGCAACAGCCAAAGGCTAATAACCAACAATTGCCAGTTCTGACTGTTCTTAAATGCTAGATAGGTTGCTTTTTCATACTCATTCTTCGAAGAGATGTTGATCACACCACCATTTGTGGTTTTGTATTGGTTTCAGAAGTTTTACAGCTATTTAAGGATGTATCATTTAAACATTTGCATAGAATTAAACAAGCTTGTACAAAATACTAAGGATGTAAATACCATAATGCGGTTCATTTGTTGTGGTGCCTGTGTTTGTGTGGGGGGGGGTGTCACGTGACAAGAGTGACGCGAGAAGACTAACACTATATGATGGCGGATCCAAAGCGCAACTTTTGTTAATAAAACTTTCATTTACTCGTTTAATAGCCTATAAGTGAGTGTCTTTGTTGCTGGGTTTTATAAAAAAAAAATAACAATGAACCACAAACTAAGCATTCGTTTTAAATAAGGGAAAATACCTTATTTATTTGGGTTACAACGGCTATATCCATCTTATTCATTTTGTCAATGCAAGGTAGATGTTTAATATATGCGAATTTGCCATTGTACTATTTTATGGCTGATGTGTTTTAATTAATAAGATAATAAACCACAAACTACGAACGTTTTAAGGTACCCTGAGGGGAAATCCATAGGCTATTTATTTGTGTTAAACGCGAGTAAAACATATCCTTATTTATTTTGTTAATAAAAGTTCAAAGTTTAATGTTTTGTTGTTGTTGTTGTTTTTTTCGATTAATAATAATGAGCCATAAGCATGCATTTAAAGTAAGGGGAAAATCCAAAAACCTTACATTTATGTGTGTTATAACGGGGGTACATCAGTCTTATTCAGTGGCGTGGCGAGGCAGCCCCGGGCCCATATGCAAAACATGTGTACGCCCCCCCCCCCAAATGTTATGGGATCCAACTCGGTTAACTTAACTTAGGCCTATTGTTGATTTTTCGGAAGTAAATAACGTTCCGTGAATCGTGACTATTCACAAGCTGTTTTATTTAGGGTAGGCTATAGGCTAATGCTTGGAAATGTTTTAACTTGACTCATATTTAACCGTTGCTTCTTGCCATTGTAGGCTAAGGCTACTTTTTTCAATGAATTTTAATGAATATACTAATTAATAAAATGAATATTATTTATTTTGTATTACATATTGTTCTTTCATTTATTTTTAACACCGCACCCCCATTTTTTCGTGGGCTACACTCCAGGGGGTGCTGCAGCACCCTCAGCACCCCTACTTCCCGCGGTAATGAAAAGGGATGATATTTTTGTGATCCTGTGGCGTTATCAGACAGTCAGTGCTGTCATGACGTTATGTTCCTGCAGATATTCATCAGTCACATGATGTTTACAGCGCAGGTAATTAGCTCAAAATCGTTGAAGATGCACATCTGAAATCGTGTGCTTGTGGGATTCCTGCACCTTCTCCACACAGTCACAGTGAGACCATACAGAGATAGTAGGACTGAAACTGTTCTTCCTGAACTGCAGAAACAAGTGGATGAAGGTTTGTGCTGGTCTAAAGTTCCTTCTGAAGAAAGCCCAGTTAGACCGCTGATCTTTTCAGTCTGATCTGAACAGTTTAAGCAGCACATTTCAGCTCTGATTGATTTATGAATCTGTTACAATGTGATGCAGCTTTACGAAGAGGCTGTTAGTGAAGGATGGAGATGTTTAAATATTGAGCTCAGGCATGTGAGCACAGTGATCAGACAGATGATCTATAAAACATTTGAATTAATTGACCTATCAGTAAGCCCCTCCCCTCGAACGCAGATGAGCCAATGGCCAGGCAAGGACTTAGGGGGCCGGGGGCCCTGGGCTTGAGGTTATGTTTGGGCCCTATACCTATAAATTCCCTCAACTAGAACATCATTATGAAATAACACAAAATACACAAAAATTTCAATATGCTTTGAGGTTCATATAGTATAATTAATATGCAACATGTCTAGCCTAGTAAAAGTTTAGATGTAATATTAAGTAGTCATTATAATACAATAAACAGGATGTTTTCTCTCAGTTGTGAGATCAAAACCCTGAACAAAAAAAGCCAGAGATGCATTAGTATTATAAAAATGTATTCTCAAATCTGTGTCCTCTTATGTCAGATTCTTAAATTTAATAAGTAGGCTAAATAAAGTTATTTAAAAGACATGTTGGCTATTATCAATCAAATTAAATCAATATCAACAAAATCCATAGATGGATTTTGCATAAATTATGTTAAGTTTAAATATAACATTTTAATGTAGAAATATTAAATGATTGCAAAAATGAAATAATTAGCTATGTTTTTAAATATGAAACTACAATCAAACTTGGACATCTTTAGGTTTCAGCTAGAAACACTGGAAGATCCGAAGCTCTCATAGGGTTGGTGGTGTTTATGCTACAAAAATAATAAAACGATGTTCCTGGGGTATTTGTAGCGCTGATTCCAGGTATCCTGAGAGGATAGGCAATAGAATTTGGAATTTATTTTATTATTCAACGTTCATTTTCTGGTTGTCATACTCTGATTAATTTAATTTTCATCTGCTCAAGCAGAACATTATTGTCATCTTGTGCTTTAGCAAGGTATCTCTGGCTAAAACTAGCTAACATTGAAGGTAGTCAAGTCAAGTCACCTTTATTTATATAGCGCTTTTAACAATACAGAATACAGATTGTGTCAAAGCAACTGTACAGCATTAATTAGGAAAATAGTGTGTCAATAATGCAACTAAGCAAGCCAGAGAAAAAACCTTGGGAGAAACCAGGCCAGTTCTGGCCAGACGAACCAGCTGGTTGATCCATGCTGCAGCAAAGTCACATTGTGCAGAGGACTCAACTGGTTCCTGTGGTCTTGTTAGTGACGTGACATGTGGCCAAGTATGGTTACCCATACTCGGAATTAGTGCTCTGGGCACCTCAGTTCACTCCCTCCACCTACAATCCCTGCCGGTACGAGACTCGAACCCGCAACCTTTGGGTTACGAGTCCGACTCTCTAACCATTAGGCCACGACATCCCATGCTAAGTGAGTCCATGCTAACGTACAAACCTAAAGAGCAGACTCACGTCATGTACAGTGTAGGTCAAAAACAATATTTCCGTGCCTCTCCATATTAAACTGGTTAAATGTGAATGAATTTAATCGTACCCTGCGGTACTTGAACAGTGTTGATCCTGGATATTGTCAGCTGCGATCATGACTCCCGATTGCATTGGGATCTGTAAACCCTCGCTTCCAAATTAATCTTGTTACCCACTTTATTTATTTTAAATATCAATTATATTATTTATCAAAAACATCTTGGGACAAGATTTTCACACTGACTGCTGTCATTGTAAGACAGTTTGCAAAGTGTAAGCAACTTAGTCCGAGTGAGTAAGGTGTGGGGTTTACCGATAGGTCAATTGATTTGGATTGAATTACAGTAATTATAGACATTTCTTGAGTTGAAGAGGTAGGTGTACATCTAGCATCATGGGCTGCCATGAAAATGTGCTCGCCCTCAGACCATCAAAGATGTAGATTAGTTTGTTTCTTCATCAGATTTGGAGAAGTGTAGCATTCCATCACTTTAACTTCAAACCATTGCTTCCGGAGTCCATAATCCATAATAATCTTCCTCCAGTGAAAAAGTCCATCTCCTGTTGTCTCTCACATCAAAATCCAGCCACATATTTGTTTAGAGGTGTTTTGGCTTGTAAACGGTGCTTGATCTGTTTGTTTTTTTTTTCTGAATAATATCTGTGCTGCTATGACATACTTCCAGATTTTTGACTATATCACATGTCCATATCACTTCATGTCTTTATCAAATGTCAAATGTTGACAGAAGTTCAAAGAGCCCAACAGCAGTTCTGATTCCATAAACCATCTGCTCAGGGTTTGTGAATAAGAAACGTCTGGACCAATGAGATTTCACTGTGTGCGAGGCACAATGCTGCAGAAATAATAATGAAGCAATCGACAAAATACCCTGTTGCTTGTCGTGTCTTTTCAGGTTACAGTGTTGTACTGCTGATTCTCACACTCATTTCATTCACACACAATCAAATACTAAATCCTCTGCTCACTTCAATATAATGCAAATCTCGTTTTAGTTGTAGTCCAGAGATTCAGGTTTGTTTATCAGTGAAATTTGTGAAGTTTCTCCGCCCACATGCTGTTTTCCTGCCCTGCGGTCAGTCTGTGTCCAGATCCTGAGCTGTAGTTCTGCCTGATTGCAGAGCATCTTTTCAATCAAGAAAATCAATACAGTCACACTTTGACCTCTTACACTCTCACAGTGAAAAAAGCACAGGCATCACAATACCTTTACACCCTGAATGGGGCCACAGGGAGCACAGCGAAAGCTAGAGCCATACATTAATGGATAATCTGCTCAAAATTCATCCAGTGTGGCTTTAATATTTTCACATATTGCAAAGATAATGGAAGAAACCTGCAAGTGCATGAAGCAAATCTAACATCTGAGGGGTTTGTTACACAGCTTGATGGAGCGCTGAAGAACTGGAGTGAGTTTCTCAAAAGCATCGTTAACCAACTGTGGTTTCAAGTTCTGTCATTACTGTCATTCTGTCATGTTACTATGAAACAGTTGTGACTAGTTGGTTAGTTTCTCAAAAGTCAAGTCACCATTATTTATATAGCGCTTTTTATAATGCAGACTGTGTCAAAGCAGCTTTACAGTATTAAACAAGGAAATAGTGTGTCATTCTCCTCTGGCCCGACAAGACCGGCAGTTTAATTCTAGGCTGCAACAAAGTTAGATTGTGCAGAGGACTCGTCTGGTTCCTGTGGTCTTGTCCCGGTGGCCGTCTGAGACAAGGTCTTCACTGGGGATCTGTCTCTGGGGCTCATCTAGTTGTCCTGATTTCCGCTGACATTCAGGGCTGTCGAGGTCATCTCTAGGTGCTGATCCACCATCTGGTCTGGATACAGACTGGATCTGGTGGCTACGGTGACCTC
>NW_015654490.1:377176-380961 GCF_001515625.1 Sinocyclocheilus rhinocerous
GATAGATAGATAGATAGATAGATAGATATATAGAAATAGTCAGATGATAGTCAAGTCAAGTCAAGTCACCTTTATTTATATAGCGCTTTTAACAATACAGATTGTGTCAAAGCAACTGAACAGCATTAATTAGGAAAATAGTGTGTCAATAATGCAAAATGACAATAGTAAACACTCATTTTTCAGTTAAAGGCAGTTCATCATTGAATTCAGTGATGTCATCATCCAGCTCAGTTCAGTTTAAATAGTATCTTTGCAATCATTTGCAATCAAGTCAACGATATCGCTGGAAATGAAGTGTCCCCAACTAAGCAAGCCAGAGGCGACAGCGGCAAGGAACCAAAACTCCATCGGTGACAGAATGGAGAAAAAACCTTGGGAGAAACCAGGCTCAGTCGGGGGGCCAGTTCTCCTCTGACCAGACAAAACCAGCAGTTCAATTTCAGGCTAGCAAAGTCACATTGTGCAGAGGAATCATCTGGTTCCTGTGGTCTTGTCCCGGTGGTCGTCTGAGACAAGGTCTTTACAGGGGATCTGTATCTGGGGCTCATCTAGTTGTCCTGGTCTCCGCTGTCTTTCAGGGCTGTAGAGGTCCTTTCTAGGTGCTGATCCACCATCTGGTCTGAATATGTACTGGATCCGGGTGACTGCAGTGACCATCTGATCTGGATACAGACTGGATCTGGTGGCAGCGGTGACCTCGGAATAAGAGAGAAACAGACTAATATTAGCGTAGATGCCATTCTTCTAACGATGTAGCAAGTACATCGGGTGTTATGGGAAGTGTTCCCGGTTCCGGTTGACCTAATTAATGCAGCCTAAAAATCCTTTAACGGATTTGAATATTAGAAGCGTATTAGTGTGTTATGTGTAAGCCAGGTTGAAGAGATGGGTCTTTAATCTAGATTTAAACTGACAGAGTGTGTCTGCCTCCCGAACAATGTTAGGTAGGTTATTCCAGAGTTTGGGCGCTAAATAGGAAAAGGATCTGCCGCCCGCAGTTGATTTTGATATTCTAGGTATTATCAAATGGCCAGAGTTTTGAGAACGCAGCGGACGTGGAGGACTATAATGTAACAAGAGCTCGTTCTGATATGAGCTCGCTAAACCATTCAGGGCTTTATAGGTAATTAGCAGGATTTTTAAATCTATAGGATGTTTAATAGGGAGCCAGTGCAGTGTTGACAGAACCGGGCTAATATGGTCATACTTCCTGGTTCTAGTAAGAACTCTAGCTGCTGCATTTTGGACCAGCTGGAGTTTGTTTATTAAGCGTGCAGAACAACCACCCAATAAAGCATTACAATAATCTAACCTTGAGGTCATAAACGCATGGATTAACATTTCTGCATTTGACATTGAGAGAATAGGTCGTAATTTAGATATATTTTTGAGATGGAAAAATGCAGTTTTACAAATGCTAGAAACGTGGCTTTCTAACGAAAGATTGCTATCAAATAGCACACCTAGGTTCCTAACTGATGACGAAGAATTGACAGAGCAGCCATCAAGTCTTAGGGAGTGTTCTAGGTTATTATATGCAGAGTTTTTAGGTCCTATAGTTAACACCTCTGTTTTTTCAGAATTTAGCAGTAAGAAATTACTCATCATCCAGTTTTTTATATCGACTATGCATTCCGCTAGTTTTTCAAATTGGTATGTTTCGCCGGGCTGCGAAGAAATATAGAGCTGAGTATCATCAGCATAACAGTGAAAGCTAACACCGTGTTTCCTGATAATATCTCCCAAGGGTAACATGTAAAGCGTGAAGAGTAATGGCCCTAGTACTGAGCCTTGAGGTACTCCATACTGCACTTGTGATCGTTGTGATCGATCTTCATTCACTGCTACGAATTGATGGCGGTCAGATAAGTACGATTTGAACCATGCTAATCATGCTAATGTAATGCCAACAAAGTTTTCTAGTCTATGCAAAAGAATGTTGTGGTCAATAGTGTCGAACGCAGCGCTAAGATCCAATAGCACTAATAGAGAGATACAACCACAATCAGATGATAAGAGCAGGTCATTTGTAACTCTAATGAGAGCAGTCTCAGTACTATGATACGGTCTAAATCCTGACTGGAAATCCTCACAGATACCATTTTTCTCTAAGAAGGAATATAATTGTGAGGATACTACCTTTTCTAGTATCTTGGACAGAAAAGGATCTGGATACAGACTGGATCTGGTGGCTACGGTGACCTCGGAATAAGAGAGAAACAGACTAATATTAGCGTAGATGCCATTCTTCTAACGATGTAGCAAGTACATCGGGTGTTATGGGAAGTGTTCCCGGTTCCGGTTGACCTAATTAATGCAGCCTAACAATCCTTTAATAGAAATGTGTAAGTGTGTTATGTGTGTTATGTGTAAGCCAGGTTAAAGAGATGGCCCTTTAATCTGGATTTAAACTGACAGAGTGTGTCTGCCTCCCGAACAATGTTAGGTCGGTTATTCCAGAGTTTGGGCGCTAAATAGGAAAAGGATCTGCTGCCCGCAGTTGATTTTGATATTCTAGGTATTATCAAATTGCTAGAGTTTTGAGAGCGCAGCGGATGTGGAGGACTATAATACGATAGTAGCTTGCTCAAGTACTGAGGTGCTAAACCATTCAGGGTTTTATAAGTAATTAGCAAGATTTTAAAATCTATAGGATGTTTAATAGGTAGCCAGTGCAGTGTTGACAGAACCGGGCTAATATGGTCATACTTCCTGGTTCTAGTAAGAACTCTAGCTGCTGCATTTTGGACCAGCTGGAGTTTGTTTATTAAGCGTGCAGAACAACCACCCAATAAAGCTTTACAATAATCTAACCTTGAGGTCATGAACGCATTAATTAACATTTCTGCATTTGACACTGAGAGCATAGATCATAATTTAGATATATTTTTGAGATGGAAAAATGTGGTTTTACAAATGCAAGAAACGTGGCTTTCAAAGGAACAGACAACAGAGAGACCGAGAGAGAGAGAGCGCGTGCACTTCTGTTGTGTGATCTTTGATGTTCACTCACTTAGCACACGCATCATTTGGATTAAAACTAACTCGTAAAAATAAGGCCATTTATAGGGGCATTCACTATATGGAAGTCAATGGCAACCACCAACTGTTTGAAAATCTTCTTTTGTGTTCAACATAAGAAAGCAACTCATACAGGTTTGGAACGACATGAGGGTGAGTAAATGATGACAGAATTTTCATTTTTGGGTGAACTATCCCTTTAAGTCAGGGAGACATGCAAAATGTGCAGAGCAAGGGGCCCCCAGGACTGGAATTGAGAACCACTGCTATAATTAACACCTCTGTTTTTTTCTGAATTTAACAGTAAGAAATTACTAGTCATTTTACTAGTCATCCAGTTTTTATATCAACTATTCATTCCGTTAGTTTTGCAAATTGGTATATTTCGTCAGGCCACAAAGAAATATAGAGCTGAGTATCATCAGCATAACAGTGAAAGCTAACACAGTGTTTGCTGATGATATCTCCCAAGGGTAGCATGTAAAGCGTGAAAAGTAACGGCCCTAGTACTGAGCCTTGAGGTACTCCATACTGCACTTGTGATCGATATGACACCTCTTCATTCACTGCTATAAATTGATGGCAGTCAGATAAGTACGAGTTGAACCATGACAATGCACTTCCCCTAATGCCAACATAATTTTCTAGTCTATTCACAAGAATGTCGTGGTCGATAGTGTCGAACGTAGCACTAAGATCCAGTAGCACTAATAGAGAGATACAACCACGATCAGATGATAAGAGCAGGTCATTTGTAACTC
>NW_015654490.1:381055-387792 GCF_001515625.1 Sinocyclocheilus rhinocerous
GAGTATCATCAGCATAACAGTGAACGCTAACACCGTGTTTCCTGATAATATCTCCTAAGGGTAACATGTAAAGCGTGAAGAGTAATGGCCCTAGTACTGAGCCTTGAGGTACTCCATACTGCACTTGTGATCGATATGACACCTCTTCATTCACTGCTATAAATTGATGGCAGTCAGATAAGTACGAGTTGAACCATGACAATGCACTTCCCCTAATGCCAACATAATTTTCTAGTCTATTCACAAGAATGTCGTGGTCGATAGTGTCGAACGTAGCACTAAGATCCAGTAGCACTAATAGAGACATACAACCAGGATCGGATGATAATAGCAGGTCATTTGTAACTCTAATGAGAGCAGTCTCAGTACTATGATACGGTCTAAATCCTGACTGGAAATCCTCACAGATACCGTTTTCTCTAAGAAGGAACATATTTGTGATGATACTACCTTTTCTAGTATCTTGGACAGAAAAGGGAGATTCGAGATCGGTCTGTAATTAATTCATTTTTTGGGGTCAACTTGTGGTTTTTTAATGAGAGGCCTAATAACGGCCAGTTTGAAGGTTTTGGGGACATATCCTAATGACAATGATGAATTAATAATAGTCAGAAAAGGATCTATGACTTCTGGAAGCACCTCTTTTAGGAGCTTAGATGGAATAGGGTCTAACATACATGTTGTTGGTTTAGATGATTTAACAAGTTTATACAATTCTTCCTCTCCTATAGTAGAGAATGAGTGGAATTGTTCCTCAGGCGATCTATAGCAAGCTATCTGATGCGATACTATAGCTGACGGCTGCATGGTTACAATTTTATCTCTAATAGTATCAATCTTGGAAGTAAAGTAGTTCATAAAATCATTACTACTGTGCTGTTGGGAAATGTCTGCACCTCCTGATGTTATATTTTTTGTTAATTTATCCATTGTATTGAATATATACTTGGGGTTGTGTTTGCAGTAGTAGTTAATCAGCGAGTTGTGTGTGGTAAACACACCCCTGTATAGAAGCATTTTTGTTGGTGCATGATGTTTTCTTGCACACAGATGTGGCCAAAAATTTTTTTTTGTTTTCAAAATAATCCACAGTTTTACCTTCTGCATTAAAGTATTTAGTCTCTGTGATTTTTCTTCTTGTTTGGTTGTTTTTGATTGATACACAATTTTTTAAAATCTCTTCTGCTCACCAAGGCTGCTTTTATTTGATCAAAAATACAGTAAAAACAGTAATATTGTGAAATATTATTACTATTTAAAATAGCTGTTTTCTATGTGAATATCTGTTAAACTGTAATGTATTTCTGTGATGCGCAGCTGTATTTTCAGCATCATTACTCCAGTCTTCAGTGTCACATGATCTTCAGAAATCATTCTAATATACTGATTTGCAGCTCAAGAAACATTTCTGATTATTATCAATGTTGAAAACAGTTGTGCTGCCCAATATTTTGTGGAAACTGTGATACACAACCATTCAAAAGTTTAGGGTAAGTAAAGATTTTTTTAAATGAGAATTAATTAAAATTTATACTTTATTCAGCAAGGATGCATTAATAATCAAAAGTGGCAGTAAAGACATTTATAATGTTACAAAAGATTTCTATTTCAAACAAATGCTGTTCTATTGAAAGTTATATTAACAAAAATTGGAATATCCAATCTATAAATGTACGTATTTGTAAATGTAATGTAAATGTGTCTGTAAATGTAAATCAGAAAATGAACAGAAATGGCACTGACAAAACCATTGTCATGCTAGATGTAATATTTGGTAGCACAGCCCAAACTGCAATCAAGCACTTCCTATAAGCATCAAGAAAAAGCAAAGCAGCCCCAAAACATCACTTTTCTTTTCTCTGAAAGCTTTGTTTTGTTTTCTGTAAACAAAGAGATGGTGTGCTTTACTAGAAAGCTATCATTTGCTCTCATCTGTCCTCAGAACATTATCCCAGAAGGATTTTGGCATGTTCAGGTGTTTTGGAAAATTGCAGTCAGGCTTTCCAGTGTGTCAGTCCTCCCTGTCATTGAGCAGGCGACGGACGCTCTGAGTTGAATCTGTGGCAGCTTGTGTTTGAAGGTCAGCTGAATCTGTGTGGCAGGTTCTTTCTCCACCATTCAGATCATCCTTTTCTTTCCCTCAGGTTTCTCTTGTGGCCTCGCCAGCGAGGTCGGCTAAGTGCTGTGGGCCTCAAACATCCTGATAACGTTCTGTACGGTGGAAACAGGAACATCGGTGTCTCTGGAGATTGTAGCCTTGAGATTGTCCAAGCTTGACTATGAACTTGTGATCAGATGATGCTCTGCTCTTCTTTCTTCTGTCCATGCTCTCATTGCAGTGCATTCCTAACAGCAGAATGAGTCATTTCCTCTATTCAAATGGCTGAATACCTGATTCTTATACTGCAGGCATTTATTACTCACCACAGGACAGATTAATTGAAAGCTTGAAACCTAATTACTTTTCGCTACTTCAAGAAGGTGCATGCTGTCTGTGGAATTTAGTACATTTTTCAGAATGTTTTATGATTCACCTGCACACTTAAGATATATACAGGTGCATCTCAATAAATTAGAATGTCGTGGAAAAGTTCATTTATTTCAGTAATTCAACTCAAATTGTGAAACTCGTGTATTAAATAAATTCAATGCACACAGACTGAAGTAGTACCAAAATATGCTTTTATTTCAGCAGTGATGTATTATTTGGGGGGGAAAAGTGCAAGGTGTTTTAATTCAGTTATTGCTTAAAAATTACTATACTGCTGTGTTCAAATGAACTCAAAATGGTTTGAAAAATTCAAACCATGCACAGAATGACAACACAGGCAACAAACAACATAATCAAAAGGTTAAAAAGTATTATTAACCAAGAAATTGACCAAAAAGATGACAAAGAAGTGCAGAAAAGAATGGCAACTCGGTAGTTAATATTGCTTATAAAGTTAAACAAAATCGCTTTTGAAAAGGTAAATATTGAATAACTTTTGTTCATTTTTTCTTCTGCCAATGAACACACTAGTAACACTACATCCGGACCATCAGTGATGGCAAGAAACACACCGACCGAAAGCCTGTAATAAACACTTAAATTCTGGATAGTTGAGTTTCTGCTCACCAGTCAGCAGTCAGCACTCGAGTCATCGTGAGAGAACACAGTTTGAAACACAGTTTCAAAAATGTCTCTCCTCTCTACTCCTATTAGTTTTCTCATATTTTTCACACACTGTAAAAAGTGGTAACATCCACTTATTAGATTAGAAATCTTTATTGTCCACACATGTGGAAATTCATCTTCGGCCCCACAAAAACATATAGGACTATCACAAATACACTTGACTTCACAGTCCAATACAACAGACACACAAAACATACAGTACAAGAGCGTCTTGCCCCAAGGATTACAGACACATAAGACATAAAAGCATTATATAGAAATTAGGCTAATAGTACTAAAACCAAAAATAGATAATTAATAAATAAATAACTAAATAATATGAATAAATAGATAACAGCAGTTAGTTACATAATATACGTAGACCTGATTGTGTCATTTATTTAATAAAGTAATGGCAGATGGTATAAAAGATTTCTTGAAAATATTTCTTGTTGCTATGGGTACCCTGTATCGTCTGCCTGAAGGAAGTTTTTCAAATTCAAGTTGGAGAGGGTGGGTGGAGTCCTGAACTATTTGTGAGACTTTCCTCCTGGTCTGGTTTGTATACAGTTCCACCAGCTGCCTCGGGGGTCCAATATGATCTTACTGGCTATATTAATAATCTTTGTGATCTTACTTTTGCTTCTAGCCCCCAGATTCCCATACCAGCAGGTGATGTTATAGGAAATAATACTTTCCAGCAAACTGGTGTAAACCATCTAGGTGATAAGACACAGCCTTGGGGGACTCCAATGTTCAGAATAACCTCATCAGACATAGTACCCTGTACAGAGACTCTTTGAGGACGGTCAGCTAAGAAGTCCTTGATCCATAACACAAGGTGCCCATTGATATCCAGTTTTAATAGCCGATCTAATAAAATGTCATTCCTGACAGTATTAAAAGCTGAACTAAAATCAATAAATAAAATTCTAGCAAAAGCGCCAGGATTCTGAATGTGCTTGCTAATCACATGCAGCAGAGTTAATGTAACATCCTCAGTGCCTCTCTGTGCCTTATAAGCAAACTGCAGTTGGTCAGACAAATGGGTATTTGGCAGACGCCCTAACACAACCCTTTCCATGAGCAAAAGCAGCCCTTTTCTCACTTAGACATTTCTTGTGAAACCCAAACCTTGTTATTAGGGTATATTTTAACAGTTTTTGTTGGTACAACATTATTCTCACAGAAAATAATGTAAGATGTTATTGTTTCTGTTAACTAATTTGTGCTTACACAGTTATCAAAGAAAATGTCCCAGTTCATATCATCAAAGCAGTCTCTCAGTCTCTCTTTACAGACCTCAGACCACAGCGTCACTTCTCTTACAGTATTCTGAAATAGTCTAGTAAAAACACCTTTAAGTTGGTAAATGCACCCTGCTATGGCCCTCCCTCTAAGACCATCCGGGCCAGGTGCTTTATGAGGGTGTACCCTAGCAAGACAACCAGCTATCTCCTCCTCTGTAAGAGTGATGGTATTCCAGACATGGATACACACTTGGTCAGCCCTAACTGCATGTGTGGTTTTGTCAAACCTACTATAAAACTGATTTAATTCATTCGCAAATGAACCAGTATTTGTGGGTAGGCAATGTTGCTTCTGGGTCTCTCTACCCATCATATCATTTAGACTGCTCCATGCTTTACGAGCATCCCCAGTGACAAACTGTTTCTCCATTTTATCTCTATATTGCTGCCTGGACTTTCTAATAATCGCTCTAAGTTCTCGTCTTTTGTCTTTAAAGAGCACCATATCACCTTGAGCAAAAGCAGCCCTTTTCTCACTTAGACATTTCTTGTGAAACCCAAACCTTGTTATTAGGGTATATTTTAACAGTTTTTGTTGGTACAACATTATTCTCACAGAAAATAATGTAAGATGTTATTGTTTCTGTTAACTCATTTGCGCTTACACAGTTATCAAAGAAAATGTCCCAGTTCGTATCATCAAAGCAGTCTCTCAGTCTCTCTTTACAGACCTCAGACCACAGCGTCACTTCTCTTACAGTAGGCTTCTCTTGTTTGAGTTTAGCTTTGTATGTGGGCAGCAGATGAATAACGTTATGGTCTGACTAACCCACTGGTGGACGGGACACTGCCTTATAAGCATTCGGTATATTACCATAACACTGATCCAGAGTCCGCGAAAGCCGTGTGGGACAGTCTATATATTGTTGTAGCGTTGGTAAATGACTGGAAAGTTCGCAGTTATTAAAATCCCCAAGTATGAAGACAGGCTGGTCCACAGAGCGCGAGAGTGCGTTGTTAAAACTCTCACTTATCCTACCAGCAGCTTCCTCATATTTAGGTCCCGGTATATAAACCAGAATGATGGTAATCTGTCCGAATTCCCTTGGAAGATAGAACAGTCTAAATGATACAGAAAGCAACTCATAGTCGGGGGTGCACACTTTCTCATGAATGCGCAGTTGTGTTGCCCATTTATGTTAAAGAGCTAGATGATTCAGTAATGTTAAACAACATTTGAGTAAAATCAATTAATTCAGATATTAGGTTACCATTTTTTCAGTGCACATACTACTGTCATGAGCGCTGCAAACATGGACGGGCGAAGTGGAATCAGTTTGTGTTTGAACTTTGTGTGTGTGTGTGTGTGTGCGTGCGTGCGTGCGTGCATGCGTGCGTGCGTTCGTGCATGCGTGTGCGTGTGTGTGTATGCTTTCTTTCCCGTCCACATTCCCAACACTGTTGGGTAACTGATTATGAACTATTATCAAATCAAATTGGTCAGATTCCTCAACCCATCATTTGGGTTCAATAATTAACCCAGCATTTTTATAGTGTTCTGTTTTATAGTGTACGTTTTTATAATAAATGAAAATTATGTCAAAAGTAATTAATTAAAATACATATGCGTCATACGGGATGCACACAATCACATGACCTTCTTTAACACCCACATCTAGAAAGCACACACTCCCGCCTCTGTAACAAACAGAGATGTTAGTCACTTCTGAATCAGTACATAAATCACAGAGAACTGTAACACAAAACTCTAAAGTGCTGCTATGAAGCTGATGAGCTGTGTTTGATTAATGTGCTGTGCTTTCAGAAACAGGGTTGGAAACACATTGGAGTACTATGTTAATCTGATGGTACATTAAAGGGGTCATATGATGCTGCTAAAAAGAACATTATTTTGTGTATTAGTCAGGTTGTACTGTGGTATATTAAAGACCTCTTGAGTTTTTAAAGTTGTTTACATGTCTGTCTAGTGGTTTAATATGCTTAATAAGACAAATCATGTGCAAATTCATCAGTCAACAACACCATTGCGGAGCATCTTCCCCCGTAAAGGGATAGTTCACCCAAAAATGAAAATGTGATGTTTATCTGCTTACCCCCAGGGCATCCAAGATGTAGGTGACTTTGTTTCTTCAGTAGAACACAAACGGAGATTTTTAACTTTAACCGTTGCAGTCTGTCAGTCGTATAATGCATGGCAATGGTAACAAAATCTATGAGAGTAAAAAAAACATGCACAGACAAATCCAAATTAAACCCGGCGGCTCGTGACGACACATTGATGTCCTAAGACACGAAACGATCGGTTTGTG
>NW_015654490.1:387858-422778 GCF_001515625.1 Sinocyclocheilus rhinocerous
TCATTTTTGGGTGAACTATCCCTTTAAACTGATGTTTCTACCGTCACAAACTTGCAACCAAAAGTTTTTCATTTCATATCATCAGCACATCACAGGAATATGGTTTGTGAAACATTAGCAACACAATATTAGCTTTTTGACATCATAGTCAAGCCAAAGGCTAATGACAGGAATTACTATAAAATGTCTGACGTTGTAGAGAGCGACACAAAATGCATGACCCTTCTGATACGTGGACTTGTAGACGATGCTGAATGATTCACTCTTCCTCTTTACAATCAGTTTCTGGTTCAAACTTACAGTATATGTCTGAATGAATCCATTGTGTATAGTTTACTGCTTCAGTTAACTGAGTGAACGTGGAGCAGGTCAGTGACTGGTTTTGAGGTGGGGACTCATTTAATGTGTATATTAAATGAGGTAAGGGTGTAGAGTTGCATTTAAGCCATTTAAAGAAAAATTAATTATTTTCATGGAAAAAAAAGCATTTAAATGTGTAATTTTGATTAAAACGATGGTTTTTAAGGGATAAAATGAGTGATTGCAGGGGGACCTTTTATTGTATGTGATATGTATTTTTCCCAAACTCGCTCTGCAGTTCTGTGATGTCTTGGACTTTAACGCGGCAGGTTTTTATCAGGTCATCTGAACGATTGAGGTTATACACCTGTCGCGGCAGAACATTACGGCAAGGAGCCGACAACTTGACAAATGTTTCTAGCAGCACTTCTGGGCTTTTGGGAGGCTGTTTTTGCAGATCGCTCTTCAGGACCCCCAGGTGGACCCTGACTTTATGCTCTTTCCAAGACCAAGGTGTGTGTGTGTGTGTGTGTGTGTGTGTGTGTGTGTGTGTGTGTGTGTGTGTGTGTGTGTGTGTGTGTGTGTGTGTGTGTGTGTGTGTGTGTGTGTGTGTGTGTGTGTGTGTGTGTGTGTGTGTGTGTGTGTGTGTGTGAGAGAGAGAGAGAGAGAGAGAGGATGAGCTCAAGGACAGACTCATGCTATATCACCTTAAAGTGGAGCTCAGGACTTGGTTTACATTTAAAGTTAGTGTATTTGAAGTATATTTTAAATGGAACATCATCATTACAAATTTGTAATTACAGATATATTTCAATACATGACATACAAGTTTCAATAGAAATTACAGTACATATTTTAGTTCATTATAAACACTTGTCAGTACATTCAGCAGCATCTGGGTTGCACTTTATATTTCAACGACAACAGAAGCCTTTATGAAATTACATATAAAGATGGACTTAAATCCCATTTAAATGAGTCTGAAAACATAACATTCAATAATGCATTTTAAAATCTGTTATTTCATAATCCACACTCTTTTTAAAATTATGCTTAAGAAAAAGTTCTGCAGAGATGTGACAGGTTATTATGACACATTTAATGATAACACATTTAGAGATGATGACGTGTTTCCTCAGACGTCTTTCCAGCTCTCCTTCAGTGTGAGACTTATGGCCTTCAAGACACTGTCAGTCAACACTGAAAAGATGAATCTACCTGCCTGCAGCCATTCTCACACACACACATCACACATCAGTCTGTTTCTGTCAAGTCTCGCTGGGAAACTTGCTGGGAAATCTCGTTTTTCAATATTTCAAACACACCATTTCCAGGTCCTCACTGTTATTGATTTCTGATTTATGATGGACGCTCGTCTCTCAGTAAGCAGACATACTGTATGCTGGGTTCTGGATCTGTACAGATGATGACGTGTTTCCTCAGACGTCTTTCCAGCTCTCCTTCAGTGTGAGACTTATGGCCTTCAAGAGACTGTCAGTCAACACTGAAAAGATGAATCTACCTGCCTGCAGCCATTCTCACACACACACACACACATCAGTCTGTTTCTGTCGAGTCTCGCTGGGAAACTTGCTGGGAAATCTCGTTTTTCAATATTTCAAACACACCATTTCCAGGTCCTCACTGTTATTGATTTCTGATTTATGATGGACGCTCGTCTCTCAGTAAGCAGACATACTGTATGCTGGGTTCTGGATCTGTACAGTAAAGGCCAGCCCTTCAGTAAATGGACAGTCGGCTGCAGTGATGTGAGCATGTCTTGACTCATGAACCATCCTGTATGTGCTTTAAACCACTGGCCAAGGTATGGCTGGTGATCATGCTCCTGTTAAAGTCTGCTAGTAGATTTCATTACTACCCCATCTGCTTTCAGAAAGCATCTTTGACAGTCATTCAGAAACAGCTGTGTATTTCTTCCATGCAACATTTCATTACAGTATATGGCAGATTTTTTAGTGTAGGTTTTATTTTTTGGAGTCTGTTATTGTATGTAATGGTCTTATATTTGTGACGTCACGTCACTGCTCAGGATAGTCATTAGGACCTGTTTACACCTGCTCACTTCATGCGTTTTCTCTGATCTGATATCCATCTGATTTGTTAAAATGGTTCCATTTGCATCTGGTCACATAAACCACCTTCTGAAGTGGTTTGGGCGATCGGATTTAAAGTGTCTCGAAAGCGTTTACTCCTGGTCTTTTCACGATCGGACAGCTATCCGATCAGAGCAAATGCATGAAGTGAGCAGGTGTAAACAGGCCTGAAGGGTTAGTAGTTCACTAAAACTAAAGCCATAAAAAAAGTTTACTTGAAATAAAATAAACATTAACTGAAATAAAATATTAAAAAGTAACGTTTTTATGTTAGTTGCAAGACACATTTCTCATTAACATTTATGTATTAACTTGATGTACTAAAATAACTAAAACTAAAATAAAATGTAATAAAATAAAATGAATATAAATGACAGACAAAAAAAAATAAATTACTAAAACCTTAACTAAGACCAAAATGAAAACGGAAAATATAAATCATTCTAACTATGATAGTATCTCAGTGATACTAAGATATTGTACACTCTAAAAAATGCTGGGTTAAATACAACCCAGTGCTGGGTAAAATGGGGACAAACCAAGCAATTAGGTTGTTTTGACCCAGCGGTTGGGTTACTACCCAGAAGGTTGGGTTAAACATTTAACCCAACCGCTGGGCCAAAACAACCTAATTGCTTGGTAAATGCTGGGATACAACCCAGTGCTGGGTAAAATGGGGACAAACCAAGCAATTAGGTTGTTTTGACCCAGCGGTTGGGTTACTACCCAGAAGGTTGGGTTAAACATTTAACCCAACCGCTGGGCCAAAACAACCTAATTGCTTGGTTTGTCCATATTTTACCCAGCACTGGGTTGTATTTAATCCAGCATTTTTTTAGAGTGTAATATTTGTATTCATAGCGTCCAGTATTCGTTCTGGACATATTGATTGTGTCCAGTGCATAAGGTAGAATCATTGGGCTGTTATAGAGAGCTTAACTTACATGACTGTGGTGAAGTGTGACGCTACAGTTTAATACAGGAAGACCGTCACAGATTCATGATTATCATTTGTCATAGTTAGTGCATTTATGCATTCAGTCGCATCAAAACTAAACAACACACGTGTAATTGTTAGGTTCGGTGATCTGTGTGGATAAATCTCATAACAGACTCATAAAAAACTACACATTTTATATTTCCTCAAAAGACACAGAAATACAAACATATAACAATATGATGATAATAATAATAATAATGCAATAATAAAGCAGATTTTCACATGCGGTCCTCCACTGCTGTCACCTGAATATTTCTATGAGTGACATTTCAATGCTGAGCTTCAATAGTGATTCAATTTCACCATACAGAGACTGTAAATAACTGTAAATCCCAGATCCACTCTGGGTGTGATGAAGTTGATATAGTGTGATATAGACATCTGTCAGTCAGTCTTTTTCTTGTTTGCAGGCAGAACTGCTGTATTCAGGTTAGTGTGGCCGATTGAATCAAGACTGATTCGTTAATAGAGTTGAGACAGAGTTATTAACACACTGTAAAACTGTTTCTCTTGAAACAAAAACTCAAATATACAATATATATTGTCAGGGTCCAAGCACCAGTGGCCCATGTGGATGATTACCCATCTAAATGAAATATATCTTATAATGTTTTTTTACAGCAAGGTTCATCTTGAATCTTCACAATCTTCTACAGTTTTGAGAACTTGGAACTTTTCTGCACACAACATATACACGTTGGTCTTAATGGGCCATACATGTTAGGTAAAGAAGGGATTCAGAAGAAACAAGAATTTTAATTATATCACACATGTGTGTGGAGTTATTAGAGGAAAAATGTAATGTTGCTTATTATAGCCCCACCTTGTGGATGATTTTCACAAAAATATGTACACATACTCATTTTGATACCATGTATGAATGTGTTCATTTTCATAATGGTAGTTCGTTTAGATTGGCAGTTATTAGCAGCTGACAGCTATGCTTTTTGAGTCATATTTGAGGATATGTTAGGACATCCACCAAAGAAGATGTCTACCATCTTTCAGATTCATCAGTCACATGGGTTCGGTGTTTTTCAGCTGTATCGCCCTCTATAGGGTGTAATTTGACAAAAGCTGGTGTGTGTGTCCTCAAAATGTCCTGTTGTCTGTGCATCATCTTTCTTTAAGTTTTGACATTTCGTTTGCCAGATATAAGTCAATTTGTTCAAATGAGTTGCCAGTTAACTTACTAATATCTTCAAAATTCAACTCGTCAAGTGTTGATCATTTTTGCCAGCACTATATGCGCTTAGAAAAAAAGGTACAAAAGCTGTTCCTGGGACTGTACCTTTTGCTCCCTTTCGGTACTAATATGCACCTGATTATGTACAAACATGTACCTTTTGAAAAGGTACCACCCCAGTGCTATTTGCACCTTTTTTTCTGAACGTTCAGTGCTTCCAATTTTGTGTGCCTTAGTGTTGGACAGATGTGTGTCTGTGTGAGCAGTGCATGATTGGGATATATTTGTAGGACAGAAGAAGAAGAAGAAGGCCAGTGCAAGCACAGTAGGGTTCCAGCATCGTCAGTGCCTGCTCCTAATTAAAGGGAACGTTGACATGGTAACTAAAACAAGTCGAGGCAAACTTTCTGTATCTAAACTCGCATCTTGAGGAGATTTTGGGTGGCCTGTGACTGCTGGAGGACGCTGAGGATACTGTGCTGACTAGATGCCTATAATTACTTGTAATTGCCTCCTCTAGTACACTGCAAATAGACTGTGGACACGAGTAAGAACATAAGCTGAGATCCAGACCCAAGCCCTGTTTAGCTGGACTCATTTACATACATTTACATTCCATTGGCATGGCTGGCCAATCAGAAGCCTCGGACAGCAAACGGACTGTAATCATGCTATCTGAAGGGATTTCAAATTGAATTGTATCCACACTTGAGCACTCAGTGGCTCTCATTATCCTCAGCACACTTCCTCCTGCAGCGGCGCAGTGTGTGAACGAGGCAGCTGTGTGCGTATAGAGCCGCTGCTGACGGATCATCTGTCACTCTTGTGATATAAGGAGTCATGGCAGCTTTATGCCGCTGCTGGATCACCCAGCGCAGTTCACTGTGGAGGGCCATTAATGTGTGCTTCAGATGAAGTTATGATGAAACACAGATCAGATGAAAGTTCGTGACGGTGCTATTAAACGATCAGAAATGAAGACATTTTTCATTACGGTTCTGTTATCATTTGCTCACCGTCCCGTATGCTGTTCGTTTCTCTTCAGTGATTTTCTCAAGAATGTTCACTCAAAAAAATATTTAGGTCTAAATGTAAGATTCGTGAATTTAAATTGCATATAGAGTTCTCTACACAGTTTTAACACAAACTTAATGTGATGCATATTTGTCAGTCATGCATAAATGAAACCGGTCAGATTTCTGTAATAGTAATGTGTTTTAAATGCATTTAGATGTACATATTTGTCATCAACCAATCAAAACTGTTTTAATCTCATCCATTTTAACTAATCGAATATTGCTTGTTCCACATCTAAAGCTCATGTTCATGCTTTTTAACTGAATAAATGTAATTCAGTTCACAATAAACAGATTTATGCGGATTCTAAGCAATTTAAATAAATAAATACATTTTGAAAAATAATGATTAATCAAATGAAATAGATGCAAATATGTTCTTTAATAGTAATCGTGAGTTTATTAGCAAGTTTGCATTAAAACGGTGTAAACCAAATGGATGGAAATTTTATATTAAATTTCTATATATTTTTAAATTTTCACAGAGATTATTGACAGATAATCTTCCACTTAAAACAAATACAGTGCTTATATCATGAAATTATATCTTACAACAGAGTTATATTTTGAAATTTATATCTAAAAAATAAACATTTATTTTAAAATATATAGCTATATTCGTTTTACGATTTTCAGAATCGATTGAAATGTTACATTTGTAACGTTCTGGAGATCCTCTCATTGATAATTTTGAAGAATGAATGAGGTGAAACTGTGGGAAATGTTTTGCCGCAAGAATCAGTGGCAGCTTATTGTGTCATCTTCAAAGTCAAGTTAAAAGCACTAAACATCTCTTTTCTACAGCACATCCATTCCTTGATGCTTTCACCTCAGTCATGTAATCTCATGCAGTAAATGGTCACTGAAGAAACGTCCTGACCCTGGGTTTATTTCCTGCACCTCTTCAGACCCTCAGGATCTTCGTGATCCGGGAAGAGAGTCCTGCTCATCAATCTGAACACTTTCACATGACACCGGCCCTCCAAGAGACTAAATCCATCAAGCCGAGTTCTCCGGTGACAGGAGGAGATTTAGAGCTGTGCCATCCTCTGCTGAGGAGCTTGGCATTATAAAGCGCTGCGGCCAGCATATCATCTGCCATGTGTAATCCACTATAGCCGCTGCTGCATAATTCATGCCTCTCCCTGGCCCTAGTTCATGATGTCTGGAGATCCACCGGCCGTGTGCGGATCATACGTAAGGCTTTGATCCTCCAGACGAGTAATCTCCCTTAAATAGAGCTTTGAATAATCAAAGCGCCCACAACTGTATCTGTGCTGGCTTAGTCATGCTGATGAAGGAAATAAGCAGCATTATAATACACATGTATCTGCTGAGGTCTGTTATTAGAGCTCGGCTCTGTCGCTGCCTATATTCACATCATGTCAGAACGATCAGATTCACGAGATGCGTCCCAAAGCTCAGACTGCTGATGTGTAAAGTTGATGGCTTCATAAGCAGCGTTTGTGTTTGAAGGGACACAGCTTTGGTGACAACTAGGCCATTTATTTCACTACCAAAATACTTATTTTTCACTAGAAATGAATAACAGTTGTTTAAATACAAACTGACCACCATCTAAACGTCTCTTTTCTACAGCACATCCATTCCTTGATGCTTTCACCAGCTTTCAGACGGCATCGGTGGAAATTATCGCACAGGATTGTGGGATATCATAGGCAGCAAAGGATACAGATATGATGCCTTCACAAATCAATCAGACTAAAGCCTCGTACACACCGGGACGATTATCGCGCGCGCGATTATCGACGTTTTTCGACGTGTCTTTTGTGTTCATACCCAAGTGATTTTCGCTGGCGATGAGCCGAGTGAATGTGCAAATTCACTCCCTGACATTAGATAGCGCTTAATGAAAAACAGAAATACCCCGGTACACATCGAATCCTATTTGATCTGCAATTCCTCTCCATAACAAATAAAAGTTTATAAATAATCAAAATATAAACAAAGAAGTTTTTTAGTTGTTGTTGTTTAGAATTTTAAATGAGCTCAAAATATTATTATCAAGTAACTACATAAATCGCTCACCCTTTGATTAACTCTACATAAGGGAGTGGAAACGGCAAGTGAATACATGAATCAGTGATCCTCTGCAGCCATCTACTGGTCATAGTGGTAATGTCATGTCATGTTCATTTTATAAGTGTTTGTTTTCAACTAGGTAGCAGTAATCTTCTGCTTAATGAATAAATATATAAATAAATATGCAGATCTTCTTTAATGTGAATTTTACATCATGTTTACATTTTGTGTAAATATATACAAAAATATGCATAATTTAAAATGCTAAATTTGGTTAGTTTGTCTTGCTCATTTCTGATGATAAAATGACAGTCAAGGGTGAGTTTCTCTTCTGAAGCTTCAAAAGCATTAAAACATTACGTTAGATTTGAAGATTCAGAACAGGAATTCACCATTGACTTTTATTGTGTACACAAAAAAAAGAGCAGGACAAATTGGCCAAAATGCATTATTTTAGTTCAGGCAACAACAACAACAAAAGATGTAAGAGGTTCAACGACATGAGGCTGAGTAAATGATGACCGAATTTTCATCTTTGGCTGAAATATTATTTTAACCTATGATGAATTATTGTCAGATTTACAATGACAGTGAATTTAGATAACATACCTGAGCCATAACTGACATGATGTTTGTGATCTTCTGTGCTGCTGCTGCTCCTTTCTTTGGTTTGAGAAATGATCAAGCAGTCCCATATATTTGGAGACCAAAGGGATTGTTGTAGTCCAACTGAATTTCACAGATACCTAATACAGTTTTAAAAGGACAAATCAGGTTGGCTGCTGATAAATTTGGGACAAACCTTAAAATAATATTATACACCAACAATCATAGTATTCCTTTACCAGCACAGATTACATACAAAATTATTACAAATGTACACAAATCTGAATTACATCTAAACTTCAATACATAATTTAGAATTACAAAAATATCCAAGTAATTCAACACAGCTGACATTACAAAGACTTACCTCTTGCTCTATAAAGAGTGCTGGATTTGATCTGGATGTGTGAGAGGAACCACAATCTCTGCACAGCCACATGTAGAACTCTACAACTCTGTGAGGTTGGAAAAAAAGGTGTGAGTCACCTAATAATAATAATAATATAAAACACTGCCAACTCCTAAACTTTAGTATGTGTTGAATGACCTAACAAACAAGCTTATTTAAGTGAAATAATTTAAGTGAAGCTTATTTAAGCTTATTTAAGTGAAATGTTTTGTATTTTTGTAAAAATACAAAACATGAGATTATGCGCGATTAACCATTCTAATAAAATGACAGCCTCAATATATATGCATAAAAAGTAAAATATCTCACCTGTGTTTCCACATAAAGAAAACGTTCCTCGTTTGGCACTGTGATCTTCGTCTGATTCAAAAATGGCGCCGATCGCTGAAGAGTGATCTTTGAATGTGCTGTACATCTGCGCATGTGCAGATATTACTCCACCTGCTGACCAAAGTGCGGTACTGCAGAAGCAACTCAACTCCATTTCATTCACTTTACTTAAGTGAACTGTGTAAATTTGAAATATTACTTTTTCTAATTTGGTCAACACAACTCTTTTAATTTTAATACACAAACGTAAGGGAATTATTTAATTTAAACGTAGTTACATTCTTTGGACCAACAGCAGCCACATTTCATTTTTTTGAGTGTAGAGTTCAGTGTCATCAGCATAGCAGTGAAATGAAAAGCCATGTTTCTTAATGACAGAACCTAGTGACACCATGTAGACAGAGAAGAGAAGTGGTCCAAGAACTGAGCCCTGAGGCACCCCAGTAGTTAAATGTTGCTACCTCACCTCACCTCTCCAAGATACCTTGAAGGACCTATCTGAGAGGTAAGACTCAAAATTTCTGATGATAAAATGACAGAAAGGTGAGTTTCTCTTCTGAAGCTTCAAAAGCATTAAAAAATTACATGTTACATTTGAAGATTCAGAACAGGAATTCACCATTGACTTGTATTGTGTACACAAAAAAGAGCAGGACAAATTGGCCAAAATGCATCATTTTTTTTAGTTCAGGCAACAACAACAAAAAAAGATGTAAGAGGTTCAACGACATGAGGCTGAGTAAATGATGACCGAATTTTCATCTTTGGGTGAAATATTATTTTAACCTATTATGAATTATTGTCAGATTTAAAATGACAGTGAATTTAGATAACATACCTGAGCCATAACTGACAGGATGTTTGTGATCTTCTGTGCTGCTGCTGCTCCTTTCTTTGGTTTGAGAAATGATCAAGCAGTCCCATATATTTGGAGACCAAAGGGATTGTTGTAGTCCAACTGAATTTCACAGATACCTAATACAGTTTTAAAAGGACAAATCAGGTTGGCTGCTGATAAATTTGGGACAAACCTTAAAATAATATTATACACCAACAATCATAGTATTCCTTTACCAGCAATTACAGATTACATACAAAATTATTACAAATGAACACAAATCTGAATTACATCTAAACTTCAATACATAATTTATAATTACAAAAATATCCAAGTAATTCATCACAGTTGACATTACAAAGACTTAACTTACCTCTTGGTCTATAAAGAGTGCTGGATTTGATCTGCCGTTTTGTGCTTGAGCGCCACCAAGTCGTGTTTTACTGTAACTTCAGCAACTCCAGGCACGTGAACAAAAGCGCCAATCTCATTGGTCGGCCAGTTTTTAACGCGGCGTGTCAAACCAAAAAAACGAGCCCGAGGCGTTTTTAAAAATTGACGCTTTTACGCCTCGCATTTTGCACATCAGTGTGCACACTCACATTGGCGCCCCATGAGGCGTTAGCCGTCGGCGATAATCGCGCGCGATATTCGTCTCGGTGTGAACAAGCCTTAAAGGGGTCATATGATGCTGCTAAAAAGAACATTATTTGGTGTATTTGGAGACTTTAGTCTTTGCAACTTCAGGGATCTTATCTATGCACAATCAGCTTGTAACACTCCAAAGAGAAAGGAAAACTTGAAATCGCATCATATGACCCCTTTAAGGCTACTCCGTCAGGGTTATTATAGTTAACTAAAACCATAAAAGCATATTTGTTACTTGAAATAAATGTTATCAGAAATATAATGAAATATAATTTAAAAATCTATGTATTTTGTTTCAGCTCATTGCCAAGGTAGAATTTAAACACAATAACTACAAACAGCATTTAAAGAAAAAACTAAAACATGCTCAAGTGTCAGGCTTAAAAACACTAAACTGAACAGAGCAGCAGAACTGGACAGAAAGAGAATCTAAAATCAGTTTGCACCAGAATGAAGTCATGAGGTTCATCTGCATCCATCGTGTGATTTCTTTGCTCATGAGACACTTTAAACATATTCAGTTTCCTGATGATCTCTGGAGGAGATTCACATTGTTATGATTACAGGCCTAAACCAGTCCAAAATCACTTTTAGTCTGTCATTTCAAGCAAAGCTTTCGCAAATGATCTGAGAAAGGTTGTGGGGTGAACCTCACAAAACCTGTCAACCATCTTGTCCAGGTCATATTTCACCCTAAAATCCAAAGAAAGATATGAGAAATTATATTTTGCTTCCAGAAAATTAATCATGATGATTTGTTATACTGAACTGGATACAGAAATGCACAGTTGTTTTATAAATAAAAGAAAATGACAATCTAATGAGAGTCATTCATTAGTTTTGAGGCAAAATATCCCTCAGATGTCTTCTACTGGCATTCATTTCTCTTGGAAAAAACCCTCGCTTCATTTGTGATAGACGTGACTGTGTCTCTGTCTCTGTCCCCACCAAGTGGAGGAGTGAAGAACCTCCAGTTAAGGATCTTCTTCTTCTTCTTCTTCTTCCCTGGATCTTCAGGGATCCCGACAGTCTGAGAGATGTGAGACGGTTCATCAGCGTGTTTCTGACCAGCAGTTTCCAAAGCTCATTCCCGCTGTCATCACGCCACTGTGAAGCCAGACACAACAAACACAGCAGCGTTTGATAGACGAGCCCATGACAAATGAAGAGACAATGAAAAGGAAAAGTCTAGTTTAATGCATTTAGAAATTCATGCTTGTTTCAAAAGCGTGAGCCAGTGTCTTAGAAATGGACTCTTTGTGTTCATGCTGGTTTCATGTGATTCTAAATCATGTAGCATTTTCCAACACATTCTCACTCCCAACTCATCACATATTGACACTTGGTTAGCATCATTTTTCGACATGCAGGGTCCTCCATTGCTTTAAATAAGAAACCCATGGCATCAATAAGCTGACGCGAAAGGCATTGGGAATTTTATCATCATGATTAAATTATACATTGGGTAATAATATTGCCATTATTGCATATATGTTGGAGTGTGATTTTTCAATGTAAACAGTCACAGCAATTTTATTTACGTTACACTATTTACACGTTTATGAGCACGTAACCCAACCCCTGCCCCTAAACCTAACGTTTGTCAGTAAAACACCAGATATAACAGGCAGATACAACTACAGTCAAAATGTATTAAAAAAATATTCTATATTTTAAATACAATATATATTAAGTATATTCCAAGTACAATTTAATATGTGAGAGGAATAGACGCGCTCATCGTCTCCATCCGCCATAAATCTCAGATCCTGTGTGCTGCAGTCTGTGCGCAAATTTTAAAAAATGCCGCCAGAAGAAGCCTTACATAAGTCTTGATTGTGAAATAGCATTGGCTCTTGTGTGTCTCGTGACCGAATGCATCATGCTACAGGAGTATCGTTTTGAATGAGATGTGAGCTCGTTAATGGAGAGGGATCATTTTTAGCAATTAAAACCTTCTTCGCATATTCCAAGTACAATTTAATATGTGAGAGGAATAGACGCGATCATCGTCTCCTTCCGCCATAAATCTCAGATCCTGTGTGCTGCAGTCTGTGCGCAAATTTTTAAAAAAATGCCGCCAGAAGAAGCCTTACATAAGTCTTGATTGTGAAATAGCATTGGCTCTTGTGTGTCTCGTGACCGAATGCATCATGCTACAGGAGTATCGTTTTGAATGAGATGTGAGCTCGTTAATGGAGAGGGATCATTTTTAGCAATTAAAACCTTCTTCGCATAAAGATATCGTATGGCTTCAGAAGACTTGGAATTCAACACGACTTGTATTACTTTTATTCTGCTTTTTTATAGTCAGTTTTTGCAATAAATACTTCTATTTGCCTGTTACATGTTTTACATTATTCAGGGGTGGGGTTAGGTGCTCCAATTAAAGTATACATTTATATAAAATTATTTCTATTTTTACAAATGCATGCAACCCATTAAATTAAGGCAAACAACTGAAAGCAATGGAGGACCCTGCACATCGAAAAGTGACGCTAAAAAGTAACCTTTGTATTTAAAAAATTACGCTTAAAGGGGCACCTTGAGCGTCAAAAAGCCAAGGGGTCCTCCTGACCAAGCGTCAATATGTGACGATTTGGGAGAGAGAATGTGTTGCATCTTCAGTTTCACTGTTGATTTAATGACTCAGTCAAGTGGTGTATAGCCATCAAGTAAAAAGTAATCAAATGTTTTCCTTGTACCTTGTTGTCATTATTTCAAACATATTTTATCGATATAAAACAAACCATATCACATCTGTATGTATTCAAGTCATTGTCTGTCAAATAAATGTTAAAGATTTAAATAGATTCAGACCCAAATACCAGCTGCAGTTTGTGAATGTATCATTGCTGCACTGTAAAGGTAATTGTACCTCATGCAGAGGAGGCACAGCCTGCTCGACATGTTGAGATGGAAAATGAGAGAAGAACAATTTAATTTCAATAAAATTCCCAGTTATTCAGTTCATGTCTTAAGGATGTGTATGTCTTGTATTGTCCGGTCTATGTAGAAACCAAGTCCTTAAAGGAACAGATCAGATTTAGAGAAATGTAGCAGTGCATCAGTGGATGCTCTGCAGTGAATGGGTGCCGTCAGAATGAGAGTCCAAACAGCTGATAAAAACATCACAATAATCTCCAGTCCATTAACTGATGTCTTGTAAAGTCAAAAGCTGCGTGTTTATAAGAAACAAATCCATCTTTAAGATGCTTTTAACTTCAAACCTTTGCTTAAATACAATAAAAGATGGAAAAATTCCATCTTCTCTTGTCCTCTCACATCAAAATCCATCCACGTGATTGTTTAGAGTTTTGTAGGATGTTTTAGCTTGTAAACTGTGCTTGATCTGTGCAGATTTCTCACCTGGTTCAGATGAGATGACTTTTTCATATATTTTTTTAATTTTTTGCATATAATGTAATTGTCATAACTGTAATTCATTACATATTTCAGAGATGTGTAAAAAAGGAATAACAGCCAGTGAAACGCTCCAGTTACTAAATGTAATCTCAGTTGCCTGAGATAACAGGAACAAGCATCGTGTGAAACACGCTTGAGGAAACGCCGTTTCCTCCGAATACTGGAGCCTGATTTGTTAACGTTTGTGCAGCTGCACAAAATGGGGGGGCCGACTGCCTATAAGTTGGCGCCAGAGTATTTGAGCGGAGCAGAGCGGCAACAATTTCCCTCCGCGCTCCGAGCATTTAATAATCACTCCGCTCCAGCTCCTCTCCGGGTTCACCATTTCCCGCTCCCGCTCCACTCCTCGCTCACTGATATCAGAAACATCGCTCCGCGGCTAAAGTATGTTTGAAATATCACAGTTCTGTTCATTAACGTATGTTAAAAGAAAAAATAAAATAACAGGAGAGTAGTTTCAAAGTGGCTTATTGGAATAGTAGTGTGCAAACCTTTTTCCTACCACATGCCAAGCTTAATAACATGGTTGTCAGCATTAAAAGGTATAATTGCTGCTTTTTTGTAGTGCAAATTTTGTTTGTGATGAAAATAACAGTATGTTTTCGTCAGTTATTTTACCTACAGATCACTGCATTTCTTACAGATTTCTGCTCATTCGAAATCAGATACAGATGAAGTAGCACTGTAAGATTACATTTGTTTGACTGCATTATTGAGAAAGCGACTGCGTGTGAATAAGTGTTGTACCTGTTTAAATCATGCGTTCACCTGAAAATATTCAGTATCTAGAAGGAACGGACAAATTCCTTGAGAACTATAACTTCCCGCTCATGTCCATTGCCGTCATCATAACCTTCACATTCTTTCTGATTTGAGTGATCCTTCTGTATCAAGTTAGCTAAATATGTTTAACATGTGAATTCTTGCTAAATATGCAGTTATATTATGGGCTGTTGGCATGAATTGTTCTCGTGATGGAGCGGTAGTGAAGCGCTCTTGGAGCAAGTGAAAACCACGACACTTCGTCTTTTAAAAAATCCGCTCCTCACTCCACTCAAAATCACACCGCTCCGCTCACATACTCTGAGTGCCATTTCATCAGAATCTTTCGAATGAGAAGCAGCAGCGTCGACTCACATGCAGCTGTATAGCACAGCAGACCACGCGATGCAGACCAGAGCATTCCCTTTTGAAACGGTCTCTCACATTGCGTGAATCATGCTTGGGGAACAATATAGAGAAGGAAAAGCCGTCCTGTGAGCCCAGTCCCAGGGCACTGACAATGAGGGCCCTAAAGAATCAAGTTACAAGTTAAAGTGACAAGTTAAAAGAATTAAATTTTTTTACATGCAGCGCCATATATCAATGTCAGTTCCAAAACAGTGGACCAATCAGAAGACCCCAGAGGCAGGGCAAGCATTGCAAGCTTTTGTTTACAGTAACAAGGTGGCATGGCACCTGTTTCATTTGATGGCAACTTGGCGGGGGAGGCGCTGTTATTTTCGTTTTTGCATCATGTCTCATAAGCTCATTTCGAGATCTCCAGTTCTGTGCTGCGCTTCCTGAGTGCTGCGTCTTGTGTTTTTAGACACAAAGACATGTTCTGTGTGAATTCCTAAGGGGTATACTTTGAGCGTGGAAGGGCAGCGCCCCTTATCCAACCTCTTGCAAAAAGGACAGTCAGAGAAGGCAGCCCATTTGAGGGCATAGCAGTGTCTTTTAGATGGCACTCTAGCCTCCGATAGTCGACTATTAGGGGGCAGCCCTACGGATTACTTCAGAAAATATCAGAAAATATTTGTTTTCATTTAAAAGTAGACATTTCTAGCTTTCTATACATATATGTATCATGTCTGTGAGGCAAGTATTCTCTGAGATTCAGGTTGTTTTATTTACGTGTCTGTGAAGAGAGGTGACAGAGACTGAGTTTGTTTTCTTCATTTTACAAAAGCACATTGTTTTGTTGTTATTATGACTATACACCAAATAAAAGTAGACACTTTGCAGTTTTAAATTATACCTTATTCTTATCTGTACAATCAAAAATTACAGAGTATTTTTAGTTCATTTCGCGGTCATCAAGAAAAAACGAGACAGACCACACCGGTGCGGTCTTCGACACCTGAGGGTTAACTGGGTCCAGGATATGCAACCATATTACTCCAGTTTAGAATCTTTGCATTGGCTCCCGGTCAGGTTCTGAGTTAATTTTAAAATTATGATGCTGAGATACAAAGCATTGCTTGGCTTGGTGCCACATTATTTAACAGAACTGTTACATCCTTACACTCCTAATCACAGATTATGCTCCTCCCAATCGAACTTGCTGGTTGTTCCTGAAACCTGCTTGAGACCTATGGGTGACAGGGCTGGAGCACTTGGGCAGGAAGTGGCGCATGACTTGCAACAACGTCTGTGTTGCAGTAAAGCGTTTCACAAAACTGTCTTCAGCAGGGCTAAACAGCCGGTGGGGGAGACTGGGGAGTAGAGGAAGGTGCTCTTGTCCGTCTCCTTAATCTCTGTGAGGTTTAACCATTGAAATGCTGATCGCCTGGGCAGTCGTCTTTGTAGCGTGCAGGGCCAGGTCAGTCACGCTGCGCAGCTCGTTAAAGGCAGCTGGAACTGGGCCGGACACTTCCATGGCTCTGATGAGTTTGGCCTAGAAAACTGGGAAGATCACCATAGTGTGAAGTGCTGAGCCCACCTGTCCAGCTGCGGACTAGGCACCTGCTAGAGCTGAGGTTTTTCTGCAGGGCTTGGATGGATTAACAGCCTTGGCTTTCCATCCCAGAGCCATGGACGGGCAGAGGTGCACAGCGACGGCCTCTTGGAAAGGAGGGAGCTTCTCGTAGCCCCTTTGCTTGGCACCATCAATGGAGGTGAAGGCAGCGGAAGCAGAAGTGTGGACGCGGCCAAGTAGGGGGCACGCCACAACTTGGTGAGCTCACTGTGAACTTCTGGAAAGAATGGTGCAGGTCTCTGATGGCTCTGGCTCTTCCACGGACAACCACTCCAAGCTGAGCTCCTCTGACTCTGCTGTTTCTTCCTCCTAGGCTCTTCTTTGAAGAAAGCGATCTGTGAGCATAGCGAGGTGAGACTCATGCTCTTGCAGTGAGAGCAATCCAGTGTGAGCGCTGCCTCAATGTGAGTACAGCCCAGGCAAGCAGCACACTCATTGTGCTCGTAGCGTGACATTTTGCAACAATGCAGAAATTTGCTAAATTAGAAGTGGAAATTTGCTCTTCTTCGTCGCTGGATGGCCACAGAGGAGAAGCTGCACAAACGTTACAAAATCAGGCTTCAGTATTCAGAGTATTCATGAGAGACCGTTTTAAAAGGGAACTTACACATTTAAATCATTAAACCTGTAATGAAGCTTATTCTTTCACGAGAAATTGCCACTGAAGCATTTCCTCGTATCTGTAATCATGCCTGTACACCTCGGTAAATTTATTCATGTTCAAAAATAAAATGTGTTCTCTAAATGCCTAACCTGCTGTTTAAAACTCAGTGTCTGTATGTATGATTAAGTTTAGAGAGTTTGCTAGAACGTTTATCATCCGTGGAATAAATATGATCGCTGCAAGATGCTGTGGAGTTGTGAGAGAGGGTGTGGGTGCCAGATCCAGTTATTATAAGCGGCTTTGGACTTGTCTTTTCTGCTTAATTCGACACTTTAGAAATGTAACAAAGCGGAAAGTTGCAGTTTAGGGTTAGCGATATATTTATTTTATTGTATTTACAAAAGATTTGAACTAATTTCGGTTTATTTTTTATTTATTTTTCGGTTTATATTTGTTTTCACAGCAATATCTGGCAACACTGCAATGAGAGATATGTCGAACAAGTATGTTACAAAATTTTTAAAAAACGAGCACTAACCATAAAGAAGTCTATACTATTTCATTGAGTACTGTAGTTAAATTTTCACAGTCATGCTAGCATAATTCATAAGAGCACTAGACAAAGTTATAATCTATATAGCAATGGTTATTAATGAGAACTATAACTAATATGTATTGTTGCTTGAATAATAAACAACTGATAAAATTATACACCGCTGATCTATAGTAATGGTGCAATATGATATCATTGAACAATACTCATTCCTCCAAAACAGAGAAAACATCTTTCATAAACATCTACATGTCTGTCTCTTTTAAAGTGTTTAGTGTATATAATGAGACCTCACGACTTTTCAAACCCTGGCCACGGCCATGTCTGTAATCATCTCACCTCATGAGTTCACATCCCTGGGCTTCACTTAGAGATGTGCGGACAGACGAGAGTTCAGGCCCGTGTGTGACGACAGCCACTTTAGAAATATCCCAACAACAACAACTACATGTAATGAGTCGGCCTACGCAAACACAGCTCTCACGTAAAACATCGACGAACGCTGCTTGTGAAGAGTGCCAGAGGTGATTGTGTTATCGTGAGGCTTGAACCTCTTCTGAATGATTTCAGAGCCGCCTCTGACCTCTAGGGACCGGCCAAGCTATCGATCAAAACTGTGCAATTACAGGCTACTGATGTGTGATTGCACATTCATGTCTTTATCATTAGTGTGATTGCAGCGGGTCCTGGAGGAGACACGAAACCTCTAGAAAGATATTCAGTCTTCTGAAAACACTTGCGTGTGTGAGAGAGAGAGTGAACATGTCTCTGGGAGAGAGTTAACAGCAGCTCACCCGCACATGCACCATTACAACTGGGTGAGTTTGTTATCATTTAAGTTTTTAATGCTTTAATTCAGCTGACTTTTGTTAAAGACACAGGACACCACCTTTGACATAGCTCAGAATTTGTGAATAATGACCGTTGTCCAGATCAGCATAGGGTTATAATGCACAAATGCATAAATACTAATTGATAAAGGTTGGGTAACTGCACTTTATCCCTCACATAATGACTAACAGTGGTTATTATTTGCTGACTTGATGGATACTGGAATTTGACTTTCTTTCTGATGCAAGCGACATGTAAGTAAATACAAAAAATAATGTTCGATAGCAGATAATTAATTAGATTTGCTAATTATTTCATTAACCAACAAATGTAACTATTGTAATTCAGTTGTCAGGATTAGAATGACTTAACTATAGCATTTACAATAGTTTTATTCAGAATTGCGGAGCACAATTAGTGGTACATGTTGTGTGATTATGTGTCTGAGAGATCATTGAAAAAGCTATTCAGTAATGTAGTTTGTTATAGAAATCTGAAAAATGGAATGATCTTAAAGGAATAGTTCACCTATTAAGGGAAGTTTGCTGAAAATGTGCTCACCCTATCGCCATCCCAGATGTAGATGAGTTTGTTTCTTCATCAGGTTTGTAGAAATGTAGCATTGCATCAGTGTCTCAGCAATGGATGCTCTGCAGTGAATGGGTGCCGTCAGAATGAGAGTCCAAACAGCTGATAAAAACATCACAATAATCCACAAGTAATCCACAGCACTCCAGTCCATTACTGTTTTGTGAAGCCAAAATCTGCGTATTTGAAACAAACAGCTTCATCAAGATGCTTTTAAACTGTTGCTTCCAGCTAAAATAATCTATATCTAATCTAAAAGTCTATCATCTATAATATTGTTTTCTCCAGTGAAAGAGTCATCTGGTTTGAATCAGGAGAGAAATATGCACAGACCAAGCACTGTTTACAAGCCAAAACAGTTCTGAACAAATATGTAGGTGAAATGATTTGATATTAAAAATGTCTTAAAGGGGTCATCGGATGCCCATTTTCCACAAGTTGGTATGATTCTTTAGGGTCTTAATGAAAAGTCTATAACATACTTTGGTTAAAATTTCTCAATGGTAGTGTAAAACAACACCCTTTTTACCCTGTCAAAAACAGCTCTGTTTACAGCAAGCCGTTTCCTTGCATTTCCCTTTAAATGCTAATGAGGTCTGCTGACCCCGCCCCTCTCTTCCGAGCCGCTCTCTGAGAGACGGTTATTTTATGTGATTGTGAGTAAAAGGAAAGGCCTGCTAGTGTGCCCTGCCTTTGTGGTCATCAGTGCTCTGAAGAGAAACTATAGTGTATGTCCCTTCACACAGCTCTGCTAATACCAGTGACCAGTAATGGCTTACTTCTTCATTAAATTCACATATTAGGAAGGTTATACTTAGCACGTGCTATGCTCATAACTGAAGGAGATTAATTAGCTCCACTCTTTGCTTTAAATAAGGTTGAAATTATACGGATTATACATGTGTTTGTTTGTATGTATCTCTGCAATGGCTCTGTGCTCTACAGCCTTCTTTCTGTAAAGCAGTTTCTTTTTCTTCTAAATAACTGCATTAAAATAAATACATTCTCCACTGCTGACTTTGCCCTTGAGACACAAAACCTGTGTTAAATTCACTTCATTCTGTTCCTGTTTGTACCCATGGGGCAGACGGTCAGAGCCGCTGTGACTGGAGAAAAGCAAATCCAAGCAGAGGCATAAATTCATTTGTCTTTAATACAGAACACTACATAGACAAGAAACACCTGGAAAACACCATCATCAATATCTCTCCCACAAAATCACTTCATCACAGGCCACAACCACCACAGACATCATTCAGATCAGAGCTGGAACGCTTCATTTTTCTTCCTTGACAATAATGAACAAAGTTTTTGTTTTTCTGGTTAAATAAAAATGGTTAAAAACAAATTAAATGTAGTTACATCCCTGCATTATTGTACTTATAAGGTGCTATAATTACCATCTGTTGTGAAGTACTATTTACTTTATTCTCAATATCAATCATTTTATTAATATTAGTCAATATTATTACTATGAACATATTGCGATTGAGCTGTGTTTCTGTAAATTAATTCTGATTTTTATATGAAAAAAGATGCTTCGTAAAACCCAGACACAGGCTAACACACATTATTAATAAAACAAAATAATTATTAAGATCTTAATAATTGACCAGCATATGTAGAGATAAATGCCTTGAATCAAACACGGTTAGGGTTAGGTTAGGCACTTCGCAATCAAAACATCTGACAGACAGAATTTGTTGTACAATGGCAAATGCATTAAGAATCCGTACACCTGCAGCAGCGGAGGACTATTATTCTGCTGCGTGATACTGCGGAAGAACTGATGATGCACGTTTTGATCTTCGGCTGACCAATCAGCAGAAAGGGGCATTTAATTCCCACCCACATGTAGAAATCAAATATTCAAGCTGTTTATTAATTTTTCTACCCCTGAACGAAAAACGAAAATTTAAGCTGAATTCTCGTTTTTTGGAAAAAAAGCCATTTTCTCATTTTTCAACTTTCAATATTAAATCAAAAAACGAATGATACACTGATTTGTTTTGGCTTGCTTAACTGATTTAAAACTTTAGATGTCACTAAACGTTCTTAAAGGGGTCATATGATGCGATTTCAATTTTTCCTTCCTCTTTGGAGTGTTACAAGCTCTTGGTGCATAAAGAAGATCTGTAAAGTGGCAAAGACTAAAGTCTCAAATCCAAAGAGTTATTCTTTATAAAAGTTAAGAGTCAGCCACACCTCCCTAAAACGGCTCGTTCTAACTTGCGGTGTTTGGCCAATCACAATGCACTGGGTCAGCTGGCCAATCAGAGCAGACTGCGCTTGTCAGAAGGAGGGACTTTGTAGAAAACGAAGCGTTTGAGAGAGGCGGGGCATAGAGGACCTACAATAATGTACAGTATTTGAAAAATAATGTGTTTTTTGAACATTAAAGCATGTCAACATATTCTGTTATACCAAATACTCAAAATAATGATCTTTAAAATAGCATCATATGACTCCTTTAAATTAAATTAATCCAAAACAGAGATTGTTGTGTTTTGTCCCCCTGATTGGTATAATATCCAAAATCTTAATCCGGAACGGTTATCTTTATTTTATAAACCATTAAAAAATGGCAAGAGGATCAAGCTTTTTCTGTTGTCGGCCCTAAACTGTGTAACAGTCTTCCACTGCGTGTTAAAGCTGCTCAAACACTTTCTGATTTTAAATCTTTGCTAAAACTCATGTGTTTTCCTTGGTTTATAATGTATCATAAAAATGAATGCAATATCCCGTACTGTGCTTTGCTTTGAATATTGTTGTTTCTGTATTTCTATTTCTGTATTTCTATTACTGTTAAACACTTTGGTCAAATTTTAGTTGTTTTTAACTGTGCGCTAGAAATAAACTTATTAGCTATTGCCAGAGATTTTCAACTAACTTTAAACTGTTACAATGTCGGAAGTATAAGCAAACAAACAATGTGTACTCTCTCTCCATCTTACCTGCACCTAGACACAGGTATACATGATTATTTGTCAGCAAAAATCTGCCAGTCCACTGACTTTGACAGCTTCGGGGCTTTTGTTTAAACTACAGATGGTGGGATTGACAGAGGGGCGGCACTACAATTCTAAAGTGCATTAAAGTGTGTTAAAGCTTTTGGCAAAAGCAAATGTCAAGGCCTTTTTCTGTTTTCTCTAGTCAAGTAGCACCGATTTCAAAATGTTTTCATGTTTCTACTGCATAGACAGTTATGCCCAGTTTGCCAGCTGTGAATTTAGATGCCACTGTGTCTGTGTCATTAGTAGGGTTGCAAAGGGGTGGGACATTTCTGGAAAATTTTCAAAAAATCCTGGAAAGTTTCCAAAATTTCTGGAATGTTTCCGAAATTTACTGGAAATTTTCCACCTTTTTGCATCAACCCTAGTCATTAGTAATCCTTTTAAATAACTTGACATAATTTGACATAAACGGCATGTTAACTGTGTGTCTGACAGGCCGTCACTGATCCAGCACGCAAGTCTTTTGGGCTTTAGTCCTGGGCAGAGGGATCCTCCAAACTGAGGGATGGAGATGGAGGGTACCCTGGGCGCTCCGGCCAATGCCACCAACACCACCGCCACCCCAGGATCGGCCTTCGGCGTGGAGCTGCTGGCAGAGCGGCTGGCCGTGGTGGCTCTGCTGGCGCTGGTGACGCTGCTGACGGCCGTGATGAACGGCGCTGTCATCGCAGCCATCTGCACCACCAGGAAGCTCCACCTCCCTGCAAACTACCTCATCTGCTCCCTGGCCGCCACTGATTTCCTGGTGGCCGTGCTGGTGATGCCCATCAGCATCCTCTACATCACCACCGAGACCTGGCTGCTGGGGCCGTTCGTGTGCGAGGCGTGGCTGAGCGTCGACATGACCTGCTGCACCTGCTCCATCCTGCACCTGTGCGTGATCGCACTCGACCGCTACTGGGCCATCACTAAAGCCATCGAGTACGCCCGCAAGAGGACGGCCCGGCGCGCCGGCGTCATGGTGGCCATTGTCTGGCTCATCTCCATCTTCATCTCCATTCCGCCTCTGTTCTGGAGGCAGCGCGGGGACGGGACAGGCCCGCAGCAGTGCATCATCGAGCACGACCACGTGGGCTACACCATCTACTCCACATTCGGTGCTTTCTACATCCCCATGACTCTCATCCTCATCCTGTACTCCCGGATTTACAGCGCCGCCAAGACGCTGTACCAGAAGCGCGGCTCCTCACGCCACTTCAGCAGCCGCAGCACCGACAGCACCAACTCGCTGCACCACTGCCGCGTCACGCACGCCTTCTGCGTCTCGGACGTCTCCACCTCTGACCACACCGCGGAGTTCGACCGCAACCACGCCGCCGTCCGCGCGCCGCTCGACACGGAGCTGGACGAGAGGAACCAGATCTGCACGTCTCGGGAGAGGAAGGCGGCTCGGATTCTGGGGCTCATCCTGGGAGCCTTTATCCTGTGCTGGCTCCCGTTCTTCCTGAAAGAGCTGCTGGTGGGATTGAATGTGCCTAACCCCTCGCCTCAGGTGTCCGATGCGCTCACCTGGCTGGGATACACCAACTCGCTCATTAACCCGCTACTGTACACTAGCTTCAACGAGGACTTCAAGCAGGCTTTCAAGAGACTGTTCAGGCGGAAGGAGCACACTTAAGCCCCTTTCACACATACAGACTTTACTGGAAAATTACCGGTAAATTGCCGTAAAGAGATCAAGTGTGAACAGGACCTTTTTAAAAATACCGGTAAATTCGGTAAATTTACAGGTTTGAGAAGTTGTAACATTACCAGTAAATTGCCGGAATGATGCTGTGTGTGAACGCAGAATGAAGATTACCGGTATTAGCACGAACGATGCGCTGACTGAAGACCAGTGTTGGGCAGGTTACTTTGGAAATTTAATAGGTTACAGATTACAAGTTACCCTATTTAAAATGTAATAGTAGTGTAACTTTTTCAATTACTTTATTAAAGTAATGTAACTGATTACTTTACTAAATTTCTAATGAATGTTTTCAACTGTTAATCATTTTGAAACATTTAAAGCAGGCAGGGATAACCTTACAGTGGCTACGTTTACATGCAACCAAATAATCCGTTTGTAATCGGATTGACGGATTGAGCTCGATCGGAATGAAATTTCGATCAGATTGAAGGGGGTGGTTTATTCCTTTTCTAATACGATTGAGAGTGCATGTAAACACTCGATCGGATTGAATCCTGAAACTGAAAGAACTGCACATGTGCAAAGACGCAGAAAAAGCGTAATGACGTATGACGCGCAGAACGAGCGGTTCTTCATTTTGAATAAAGTGTTGTATAAATGCGTGTCCTGTCATTGAAACTCTCCTTTCACTCGGCAACTGTGAAGTGGAGCAGGACAACCTCCCACCAGTCCTTGTTTTGGATTCTCATCCACAGGCAACCCGTTTTGGGCGCGGGGAGGGCATTTTTACTGTGTGATAAATATGAGCAGCACCGCACAGCGGTTTATATGTATATTTGTCCATAAATGGATACATATTAATTCTGCTGTTAAAAACAAATAAAGAAACCAAAAGTTGTGCATGTAAACGTAGCCAGTAGCACTCAACACTGATTACTGACAGACTTTCAGAATCCTTCATCACTTTAATTAAGATGATAATAAAAAAAAATATCAGACTTTAGTACCGCCTTTTACTTTGAGATTGATCTGAAGTTCAATGCAGATTTAAAATCATAAGAAATAGTTTTGAAACCAAATCTTCGCATAACTACAGGAAACACTGGCATCTAACAATGCTTTGGGGGGAAAAAAACTGGTAATTTAAAAAAGATAAATAAATAAAAGCATATACATCAGCTCAATACGGTTATCTAATAACTAAGCATACTAGAAACTTAAAGGCAGGCGTGTTGAGGCAAGTTGGAGCTAAACTCTGCAGGACACCGGCCCTCCAGGACCGAGTTTGGGCAGCCCTGATATACATCAACCCAAATATGGTTATCTAAGAAGCATGTGCCCTATTCTGTGTTCAGAACGCGGTGACATAAGACGTCTACTCCGGGCCAATCCAGAGCCAATGAAATTCAAACTTCAGTGGCTCTGGGCCAATCACAACATTTTGACGCATTTACTCGCGCTGTCTGGTTCGGTTTGAAGTCGTTTAATATGATGTCTCTGGGCCAAAAGCAGCTGCAGGAATGTGAACGTTTGAAACAAAAATGAAAACATAAATAAAAACTGACCGCGCATGCCCCGCCATGTTTACAAACACAACACCGGGAGGCGCAGCCGTTTAGAGGTCATTTCCGGTTAATGATGTCACAGAATTTACCGGTAATTTGAAACTGACGTGTGAATGGTGTTTTTCCGGAAAAAAGACAGAACGCTGTTGCCTATGTGAACAGCGCATTTTTGAATTACCGGTAAAGTCGTTCCAGTAATTTGACAGTAATTTACTGGTATTACTGTGTGAAAGTGGCTATAGAGACGCATCTGTTCGTGGGCTGCGGCGGCTTCATTGGGTTCAGGACATTCTGGAACTCCATTTGAGCTGGATTCGTACATCTCTCGTAAGTCTAGCAGCAGCATGGAAAACACATGGCGCGGGAAGAGCTGATTACATTGTTTTAATAAAATCCAATGAAAATCCACTGCCTGCTTTTCTACAGCACATTATCATCTGATTACTAAGCAATGATGTGAAATGGCTTGACAAGTGTACCAATGTACCAAGAGGTTTGGACAGTCTATGGACACATCCTAAGGGCTCGTCTTGTGCTTTTTATGTAACCAGTAGGCTTCAGGTCATGTTCATAGAGGGGTGGAGACATTCTCATGTTAGGGAGCATCTGATTGGTCAAAATCAGTGTAGTCATCCACATTTAAATCTGCTTTTCAGGAAAAGAAAGACTATAAAATACTCATAATCAGTGTTGGGGGTAATATATTACAAGTAACGCAAGTTACGTAATCAGATTACTTTTTTCAAGTAACAAGTAACGTAACGCATTACTTTTTAATTTACAAGAGAATATCTGCTAGTAAACTCCAGTACATTAACTCTTTCCCCGCCAAACACAGAATTTTCCAGGTTTCCGCGCTCTCATTGTTATTCGCTAGGGGGTGCTATTACGCATCTCCTGAATGAGTCTAGAATCACTCGATCAAAAACACAGGCGAGGAAGCCGCAGAAATGAGCAATCTTTTATGTAAGCATATGCATATGAAAAAATAATGTGATCATCAACACTAACCGCATATAAATGAAAACTGCCTAATGTTACAGAGTGAAATGTGGATCCAGAAGTGGTAAAGTACTGTGCAAGCTTCGAGAGTACTGATGGAAGATGAAGATGAATCCAAATGAAGTATTTGATAAAAGTGCGATTTTCTCAGCTTTTTCTCAAAATGTTGCTTTTTTTATAAAAACCTACCTACATTCAAGTGTTGCTAAAAAAAGAACGCTTGAAGCTATTTCATATGCTTTTTGTTTGAAAGTAGAGGGTCTGATCATTGTTTTGATGTATTGCATGTTCAGATATTCATGCAACAAAATATTCTGGGGGCCATGAGGACATTTTTGTGAAAATGATCAAAAACGCTGGTGGTGGCTGGCAACTTTTTTCAAAAACGCTGGCGGGGAAAGAGTTAACAGGACTCAAAACCATAAAGGCTACTGATTACCTTCATTTTTTTTAAATTAATGAACTTTAAGTTTAAACATTTGGATTATGTGCAGAGTTGTTGGGTCTGCATAACAAAAGCACACAAAACCTCACAAAAGTCATTATCTAGAACAGTTTTATCATTGGCAGAGTGTAAAATATTACAATTCAAGCATTTCAGTCAAATATAATTGATGCAATATATCAATCCTTTAACACACAATAAAAAAAATCAACAAGCTAGTAATTAGACATTTCAGTCACTAGAATTAAGTCAACAGATCTTTTTTTTAAGTACACAGAGGTGTGCTTTTAAGTTAACTGTACTCAATATTTATTACTCTCTTTTGTAATTTTTTTTATTGCACATACCTCAAACACATTATTAAACTCACAATCCTGTGTCTCGAAATGCATTGCTTCAAATACAATGAGCACAACGTACTCCCGCTGTCTTCAGCTGAACAGTATTCTCTTCATGTTCCCATCATGCACTGCAGCTGAAATGGATCGTGATAATTATTGATTGACCGCTTTACTGTTTATGTAATTACAGTGATGTTGTTGTGTCTGTTGTCCTTTTGAGTTATGTGTTACCACACTCAGAAAAAAGCTACAAAATCTATCACTGGGGCAGTATCCTTTCAAAAGGCACACATTTGTACCTTATTTACCCCAAAATGCTGCATATTATATCTTAAAGGTACATGTTTGTACCTAAAGTGTACATATTCGTACCTTAATGGTACATAGTTGCACCTTTCGAGGATCAGAGCACAGTGTCCTCAACACTGACAACACACAGAGAACAGTCCCCAAACCTAAAATATCAAAGACTATGCGAGTGCATTGTCTCTGTGGAGAGCAGTGTGCTTGAGCTCGAACACACACATTACAATGACAGGTCACATGCTTACAAAAAGCTCTCTAAATTTACAAGTAAAGTTCATTAAATTCAAAAGCAATAGAAAGTTCTGTGCTCATTAATGTTAACTGGTTTCAACTAATTTGCACGATTTATTTTTTCCCAATCTCAATACAATAAATTAGTTTGAGCACTAGGGTTTACAGTACGAGCTAAAAGTTCATTCCACATTATGAATTTACAAAACAACATGCTCAGGGTTTGACTGGGAGTTAACTGCAGAAGCTAAGAGTTAACAGAGTCTGGCGGATATTTCACACTGTTGGAGGCTAAAGACTGGACATTTAAAACATGTACATTACCTGCTAAAGTTTGGAATTTTTAAAATGTTTTTGAAAGAAGTCTCTTCTGCTCACCAAGGCTGCATTTATTTGATCAAAAAAAAAAAGGTAAAATTACTGTTTAAATTCTGTTAAACTGCTATTACTATTAAAAATACGTGTTTTCTATGTGACTACATATTAAAATGTAATTTAAACAGTTGTGCTGCTGCTGCAAATCTTTCTGGAAACTGTGATACATTTTTCTTTTTTCATTATTTTTCAGGATTCTTTAATTAATGGAAAGTTCAAAAGGGCAGCATTTATTTGAAATAGAAATCTTTTGTAACATTATAAATGCCCTTACTGTCACTTTTGATCAATTTCATGCTTCCTTGCTGAATAAAAGTATTCATTTATTTTTTCCTTATTTCTTTTTTTAATCTTATTGACCCCAAACTATTGAATGGTTGTGTAGCACAACTGTGATAATAATCTGAATCTGAATATATACACATACATACATACATACATATATAATTAATTAATATAATTTTTATTTTTATTTATTTATTTATCAAATAAAGGCAGCCTTGGTGAGCAGAAGAGACAAAAGCATTATAAAATTCTAACTATTTCACACTTTTGGCCAGCAGTGAATATGCTTCTGAAAGTGAAGGCTAAAAATAGGATTAAAGCTAACACACACACAAACACACACACACACACATACACACACACACACACAAACACACACAGACTAAAAGCCACAACATTATGATTCTGATTTTGATTTTGAACTTAATAATTTCTTTAAATATCTCTACTGGCTGCATTGTGCACAGCCAAACATTTTTACACTTCAGGTGAAAGATCAATTATTAATATATTATTCAGTCATTACAACACATACTTCAAAAGCAAAAGTAAGTTAAGGCTGGGTCAACCTGACTATGCAGTACATGTTCTTATGTGTTCATGTGTCTTAAAGGAACACTCCACTATTTTTGAAAATAGGCTCATTTTCCAACTCTCCTAGAGTTAAACAGCTGAGTTTTACCGTTTTCTAATCCATTCAGCCGATCTCCGGGTCTGGCGCTAGCACTTTTAGCTTAGCTTAGCATAGATCATTGAATCTGATTAGACCGTTATTAGACAGCTAAAAGTGCTACCGCCAGACCCGAGAGATCGGCTGAACGGATTCGAAAACGGTAAAACTCAACTGTGGAGTGGAGTGTTCCTTTAATAAACTGAATGAAATAAAGACAGAAGTCATATTAGTTAGCGTTCCTTTATCAGAAGTGGACACAGAGGTGAATCTGAAATCACTTCTCTCATCACTGTCCTGACTAAACTTCATTCAGAAAAATCCCAGCTGCTCCTTCATTTTTTATCTTCCCTTGAATGTGTTAAATAAAAGATGTTGGGAATATTGTTTTCATTAATAATCAGTTTATCTGATTTTTTTCTTTTGTAAAATCACTTTAAATAACACAAGACATCATCCTACAGTAGGGTGACCATACGTGCCATTTTCCCAGGACGCGTCCTGGCCAGGATTTCTATATTGCCTAAAATATCTAGGTTTTGGCTTTCAGATGATGTATAAATGTCAATTTCAAAAAATGTACCCTTATGACTGGTTTTGTGCTCCAGGGTCACATATTACAAAACGCTGCGTAAATGAGAAACGCTTGACCCGAGCGCAGTGTCACGTGACTCGGCCAGTACGTCAGCACGCACGGTGATCGGGCGTCACGTGACGCGCTGTGAGTACGCGGCGGAATTGGAAGTGAAGATGGCGGATGAGGAGGCCGAGCAGGACCGCAGCGACGCTTCCAGCGCTTTAAACGCGCTCACGACGCGACTGAGGGACATAGCGGCGGCTCTGGAGACCAGCCAGGAGTCTCCCGACGAGCGAGCGTCGCAGTACTGCTATGAGTTCTGTCAGGTGAGCGCAGATTGTCCCTGAGCAGCTCGTAAACACTCGCACACGGCGACAGTAAAGCAGTAAACTCGCTACCTGGCGACCTAACACGGGTTTAGACGGTGCTCTGCTGTGCTAGCGCGTTTACAGAGGCTCAGTCAGGCATTCGGCGTCGATTTGAGCCTCGTTTAGCTGCTGTGTGCGTGACGCTCAGGACTGTAAACAAGCACGCAGCGCGCGCACAGCTGCAGGAGCTAGTAACTGATCAGCGCCATCATCTGTTATCAATAGCTTCACAATCTATCCTTCACTGCGCATCAGGGGCATAACCCTACAGCCTTCCTTCCTGCACATCATCCTGTCTCCCACTGGACATCAATATAATGCATTACTAACTGCACAGATCACCATAATCTGTCACTTCACACTGCATATGAAAATAAAATGCAGTGCATTGAAATGCATGAAGTTTTTGTAGATAATAGTGATGTGCAGTGAGTGTCAGATCTTCAGTAAGCTTGCAGCCTTTCATTGCAGGGCTCCAGACAAACAAAATCGAGTAAGGAGCCATTGGCTCCTATAAGAAAAAAACTTAGGCGCAAAATTATTTTTTTAGGTGCCACAGAATAAACGTGTTTTATTTATTTTATTATTATTTTTTAACATTTCAATCATTCTGTCATGTGTTTATGTCTCATCTTTTCTTGATTTAATCAGCATTTTAATCCATCTTGTAGATGACCTGGGAACTAAGGTTCACTTAAAGTGGGAACTAAACATCTTTTCCAGCTTGAAATATACAGTCACGCATAGTTTATTACACAGAATCTGTACCGATATCACGGACCGTAAGCATCACTTGTCCACTGAGTGTAGTTTGGGCTCCTCCTGTAAATGTTGTCATGTGTCTTTCACACGTTCAGTCTGTTTTTCTTCATTAGTAAAATGCAATTTTATAGGAGTTGAATCGTGTAGACAACAAGTTAAGTAAAAATATTAAAATGCAATAACACATAAATCCGCAGTTTGAAACACTGAATGAGCTTTTACACGAGACATTTCAGTGAGCTGTACTGTAGGCTCTCTTATAAAATAGCCTATCTTTTGATGTAATTCATGTTCATTATGTACTATAGTAGTAAAGAGAAAGATATAATGGGTTCACTTGCCGCATTAAAGAGCGCCAACACTGTATTTATTGTTTGAATTTCGTTATGAATTTGGAATCATTTTAAAGCTGATACTTTGTTTATTAAAAAGAAACAAAGCTGTTTGCGATTACTGGACGGCAAGTGCGCTTCAAATAATCTGAAGTTCACGCATTAACAGAACACAGACTAAGATCTTGATAAGAAGAAGCCATATTAGTAATGATTATAAACGAGAATTGTTAACGATATTGCCAATATCCACACAGCTGACAGCTTTACCTGTTGTAGTTTGTTCAAGTTGTGCACGAAATAGACACTGCTTTTCTGCACTTTCTCTCGCACGTCTCCGTCATGTCGATCTCTCTCGCGCTGCACAGCTGAGTTTAGCAGGTGTGCGTCAGAGATGAGGACTGTTGGAAACTCTTTTTTCCACTAAAACTTCGATGAGCATCGTCTCAGTTTAATACGAGAACATTACAAAAGATGTGATCGCAAAACAATCAGGAAAAAAGGCATTACATGCACATTTTTAAGTCATAACATGTAAATATATATAGTTGCCAGTGGCGACCTCAGCAAAAACTTTTTTTGTCGCAGTCTGGAGCCCTGCATAATCTGTAATGATAGAACTATATAATTATTATAGTTTGCAGCATCATCATAATCTGACACTCACTGCATGCCAACATAATCGATTGCTAGCTACAAACATGACGGTTCGGTACGCTCCTCAGTTTTGACGGTTTCGGTACATCTGGAGGAAAACAACATAATTTTTATTATTATTATTAAACAGTGGTTTACTGAACATAGCTCTTTTTTTCAAATAAATTCAATTATAATTAAAAGGGATCTACCTCAGCTTCTGGTCTAAACTAAAGGAAGCCGTTTTACATTGCTATAAGGAGACAATTAACAACAGAGCCCAAACTTAAATTCAGTTGCTCTTTATTTTTAATTATAATAATCAATACTAAGATTAAAAAAAAATTTTATGCAAACATGTAAATAGCACATAATGCAGTTTTTTAATTAACTTCTAAATTATACAATTTCTATTTTTTGTTGAAATATATTCATTTACCCAGTGGCTGTCATAACTTGTTTCATAATAGATTTATTTAAACATACATTAAATAATTAAGACATCACTAACAGGTAAAGTAAAATTTTCCAGCATTCGATTATTTGCACAGCCCTAATATGTACCTAGGGTTGCAGCTATCGATTATTTTAGTAATCGAGTATTCTACCGATTATTCCATCGATTAATCGAGTAATCGGATAAGAAGTTATTTTTCTTTATTAATTATGACCCCTTTAACATTTTAATTGCTGAAATTGTGTACATTAATAACCGTGAAAACTAAACCCATTTAATGCCTTTAAGTGCCAAATTTCATTCAAAATGCAAATACAAATATATCAATAATAATAAAAATACAAAAATCTATTTCACATTACTTTAAAAAAAGGTAAATAGTACAAAACTAAAACTAAGGCATAAATCAAAATAATAGTAATCAAAATAATAATAATACCTAAACATTGCCTTTTATGTCATGCAACTTAACTTTCAAGTTTCAGCCTAACTAAAGCTCAAGCATGACATGAGCCTTCACTGTCTTCTTGGAAGGCTTTGTGGCTTTTGTGAGAGGCACACATCAGTGGAGAGGAAGCTAACTTGGAACAAGAACAAGAGTCTGTACACAATTTCTAAACACATTTTTCTGCAACATGAAATTAGAGTTATTTGGAGAATAATCCCTTTTAAATGTCTCTCTACGTACGTGTGTGTGTGTGTGTGTGTGTGAGTGAGAGTGTGTAAAACTTGTTTTTGATATCCTTCATATTCTGTGCTGGTCAGTTCACAGCAGTGATAGAAATTAATCTGTTCCAATAAGTTTAAATTGATTTTTAAATTTTATGGGCATTTTTACTTTTATAAAGCCTTTTTTTCTAAAAGTGTGCTTCATCTTTTGAGTCAAATTCTTACATTTAATCAGTCAATTAGAATACAGCTCAGAGGGACATGAATGCAGTTAACCTGCAGCTACAAATGCATACATAATATTTCGTTATGTTAAACATAAAACATTGAATACTGATATTTACAATTATTTTAAAAATGAAAAGATGCTTTAAATGTGAAATTAAAACCGCCGGTATCATATCACTGAATCATTTAAACAGATGATTCATTCAGGAACGAAACACTGTCATGCTGCTCAGAGACACAAAACAGGAATTATTTTTTGTTGGTGAATTAGAGCAAAAACAGGCAATATAGTGTCTAAAACGTAAGTCTCTTAAGTAGGGCCATCATAACTAGCCACCATATTGATTTATGGTCTTAAATATGTCCAGTGTTTATGGGGTTGTGCGTCAGTAATAATGGTCCGTGGGGAAACACAGTGTTCTGTGTGTGGTTACAGTAAATGGACTAAACAAAGCCTCGAGGTAAATAATTTGCCTCAATGATTTTTTTGTATTCGAGTAACTCGAGGAATCATTTCAGCCCTAATATGTACTGAACTGAAAGACCTGTACTGACAATTTTTGTTGCGAATACGTGTGCCGTTACACCCCTACTAGCTGCACATCATCATCTACCAATCACAGACAGCATTTATCAACTTAACTTCAGAAAAAGCATTAAGATCAGTGTTCGCTCTCTGTTTGCCTGGAGAGCTCTTTTGCTTTGTGTGTACTTTAGTTTAAGTTTATTTCTCCGTTGCATTAAGAGTGTGTCTCTCTGTCCTCCGCTGCAGTGACTTGCTGTGCTCGTGTTTCGCTCTGATGGTCCACTGACCTATATATCTGTTGGGATGTTTCTCTGAGATATGTAGACGTGTGTGTATTGTAAGACGGTCATGTTTCATCTGTTCTCTGAGCTCAGGGTGAGAGGGAAGTGCTGTAGGCTGCTGTTGTTCCGGTTGTTGGATAATATCACAGTGCTCATTTGAGGGACACCTCAGATCTTGAGGGAGACAGCAGGGACATTTCTGGAGCGTGAGCAGTCAAACTCGCTCTCTGATGTGCAGTCAGTCAGCAGTTTTATTTAGACTATAAGTCTATGGTAATTCACAAATTACTTGAAACGCCATACACAGCGTTTCCTTTAGATCGGCATGTTTGAGCGCAGGAAAATACAGTTTATGCATTCAGCAAATTAATTTTGTGTTGGGCGATGGACCTTGTTGGGAATACTACTACAAATACTACTTCGCCGATCTGGAGCCATCTCCATTCATGTCACCCATCCGCGTTTGTACAAGTGTCTTCAAGTTCCTGTGATCGCAAACGCCTGACTGGTCAGGTTTGGTGAAGCTTTCTCCAAACTGGCCAAATACAAACGAGATGGCGATAAATGGAAGATGTTAACAAGAAATGTGGGAACGATTCCTATTTCAAAGAGAGCGCGTGCAGACTAGGGTTGTGACGGTGAGGAAATTTTCCCACCGGTTAATCGACGTCTGACAACACCGGTAATACCGGTATCACCGCGGGGGCGTTCCCTCTTTTCCTCGCTTTCCTTCACTTTTAAATAGCTTGTAAAAGCGGCATGCGCATTTTACTTTCACTTTCAAATACCGGCAATTCGGCATAAAGCAATTGTTCGTTTTTAGTTCGTTTGAATTTTCCCACTTTCCTCGCTTTCAAATAGCTTAAAAGTGACATTTTACTTTCACTTTCGAATTAGCGGCAATTCGGCATCAATTGCTTGAATACAA